>NW_012275793.1:0-1551 GCF_000151885.1 Dipodomys ordii
CTTCTTCTTCTTCTTCTTCTTCTTCTTCTTCTTCTTCTTCTTCTTCTTCTTCTTCTCCTTCTCCTTCTTCTTCTTCTCCTCCTCCTCCTCCTCCTCCTTCTCTTCCACAGACCTTTCTCTTCTGTACTGAGTCCGTGCATTACTGTAGGAAGACACAGCTGGGTTGCATTAATTAGAAGACCTAGATTCAAATGCTATCTTTAGCATTCATGTCGGAACCAGGGATATACACAGGCAGACATATTAATGTGGGAAAAATGTTTTAAAATTGTTTCATAGTCACTGGAGAGGCCTCAACTGGTGAGACGAGGGAACTGGGCTCAAATGAAACATGAGGCCCCTAGAGCTATAAGATTTCCTGATGCTGTTAACTTTTGCTTAAAAAATCTCAGCATTTAGCCAGGCACCAGTGACTTATGCCTGTAATCCTAGTTACTCAGGAGGGTGAGATCTGAGGGTGGTGATTTCAAGCCAGCCCAGGTAGGAAAGTCCACAAGACTCTTATTTTTCAATTAACTAGCAAAATAGCCAGAAGTAGAGTGCTAGCCTTCAGTGATAACGGTAAAGAGGAACATCTAGTCCCTGAGTTCAATTGCTAGTACCAGCACATAGAAAACAAACAGAAAATCTTAGCGTCTTCTCCTATACCTTGGCCACACTTGGCCTTTTTCTTCACTTTTTGGAATAATGGAAGTTTTCTTACAGTTATGGAAAATAACAGTAATAGCAATACAAGACCTATATAGATATATTTCTTTAGAGTTCAAGATAGCAACTTTCATCAAGCTCTTGAAAAAGATTTATATTACGATCACATGTTGAGAATCTCGGGCCTGTGATTTCCAGTCTTTTGTGTTTGAAGTAACCAATTGTTTCCTGTAAAACTATACGGGAGGGGTTCTATGAGATTCACAAATTGAGAGGAAATATGCTATTCATTGCTAGTCCCAGGAATAACAAGAGAAACTCTGCATGTTGAGAGAAAAAAAATGATGATGGAGAAAATGATCATTCTTGGTGAATTGAATTAGTGGCCTAAGTAAGTAAGTAAATAAATAAATAAATAAGTCAGTTACCCTCTCTCCATTACTATTTGAGCCCGCTGTAACTATTTTCCATGTCTAGTCTGCTAAGCCGAGATCTTGATCTGGCAGAGATGTGAGATCGCTAAAAGGATGACTTAGTAACAGGCAAAACGCTTGTCAACAAGATAGAGCAGAAGACAGCTTAGCATTCAAAACCTCTATTCATAGCCGCTGAACTGGAGAGCAGGGTCAGGCCCTGCCCAGCGCATACCAAGCAGGGTTTCTCATGTTTCTTGTGTGGTGAGGCTTTATTTCCTTACAGGCTTCTGTAGTCCAAGGTGTCTCTCACCTCATCTAAGGCTCTTGCTTTCCACAGCTCTTTGCAGACTCCTACAGTCACAGAGGGTGTGGATTTACTGACTGTCCTCTCCTTGCTATTCTGTACACTTCCCTGGGCTGGGATTTTTTTTTTTTTTTTTTGGTCCAGTTGTGGGGCCTGAACTCTGGGCCTGGGCACTGGTCCCTC
>NW_012275794.1:0-2533 GCF_000151885.1 Dipodomys ordii
GCTTTTTTCTTTTTGCTTATGTGGTGCTGAGGAATCAAACCCAGGATCTCATGCATGCAAGGCAAGCACTCTACCACTGAGCCACCTTCCCAGCCCTGTCTCTATTTTCTTGATGTGGGCACTGAAGGTGATAAATTTGCCCCTCAGGACTGCTTTTCTGTGTTCCACAAGTTTCTTTGTGTGGTGTTTTCATTTTCATTGAGTTGTAGGAAATGTTTTATTTCTTCTCTGATCTCTTCCATTACCTAGGCATTGCTAAGGAGTGTGCTGTTCAATTTCCATGTATTAGAGAAATTTCTGCGGTATGCTTTGTTATTGAGAATTAGCTTTATTCCACTGTGGTCGGATAGGATACAAGGGATTATGTCAATCCCCTTGTATTTGCTTAAGTTCCTTGCATCAACTATGATATGGTCTATTTTGGAGAAAGTTTCATGAGCTGCTGAGGAGAATGTGTACTGTGTTGTTTTAGGATGAAATACTTGGTAGATGTCAGTTAGTTCCGCTTGAAGTATGGCCTCACTTAATTCGGTAGCTTCTTTGCCAATCTTCTGGTTGGTAGACTTGCCTTTTGGTGAGAGTGGGGTATTAAAGTCTCTTAATATTATCATATTGGGATCTATTTTATTCTGTAAGTTTGAGAGTATTTGCTTAACATATTGGCGCTCCAATGTTTGGGGATTATAAGTTGATAATGGTAATATCCTCCTCTTGGATTGTTCCCTTTAGTGTCCTTCCTTATCTTTTTGTATTGATTTTAATGAAAAGTTTATTTTGTCAGATATCAGGATAGCTACTCCTGTTTTCTTACTGGGGGCATTTAATTGGTAGCTCCTTTTCCAACCCTTCACTCTGAGTGAGAGGTGGGTCTCCTGAAGGCAACAGATGGATTGGTCATGTTTTCTGATCCAATCAGCAGTTCTTTTTCTTTTGATTGGTGAATTAAGTCCATTAATATTTAAGGATATTATAGAGAGATGCATTGTGGTCCCTGTCATTCCCTGTTTTCCTCAGTTTTTCTTCTTTCCTCTTTCCTCCTGTGCTTAATAAGTTAGACTTCTATTAATACCTGTCTGGTGGGGGTCCCCATTCCGGGTTGCTTTCTTCAGATTGTGTTCCCCCTCTTAGTATTCTTTGTAATGCTGGCTTATTGTTTATGAATTCATTTAGTTTTTCTTTACTATTAAAATTTTTCAATTCTCCATAGAATATGAATGCTAGCTTTGCCAGGTATATCAGTCTGGGCTGGCAGTTATTGGTTCTCAGGGCTGAGATCATACTTTCCCAGGCCTTTCTTGCATTCAGTGTCTGTGTGGAGAGATCTGCAGTGATTCTAATTTTTTTCTCATTGTAGTATAGCTCCTTCATTTTTGCTCCATCAAGATTGTTTCCTTATTATTCAGATCTATCATTTTTACTATAATGTGTCTAGAAGTGTTTCTCCTGGGATCCTGCTTGTTAGGTGCTGTATATGCTTCTGTTATGTAGGTAAGATGTTCTTTTTTAAGATGGAGGAAATTTTCGTTGATAAATCTTGTTGAATAGGTGTTGCATTCCCTTGCTTTGATATTCCTCACTTTCGTCCACTCCAATTATACAAAGGTTAAATTTCTTAGCACTATCTGCTTGCACTTGGATTTCCTTTTGGCATAATTTAAGTGATTTTTCCATATCTGTGATTTTTTGGTCCAGTTGATGTATTCTGTCTTCTGTATCTGACACTCTACATTCCATTTCATTCACTCTGTTAACTATGGCTTCCATTGTGGTTTGCATGGAGGAATAGACTCATTTATGGATTCGATGTTGGTTCTCAAAGTACTAATCTCACCTCTTAGTGAGACATGTACTGCCTCTATTTTTGTACTAATCTCACCTCTTAGTAAGGTGTGTACTGCCTCTATTGTTGCGTGCACCTCTTGTTTAAGACCCTGCATCTCTTTCAATAGTTCCTCCCTGAGTTCTGCAAATTTCTAGTCTATTTCTTGCTTTAATTCTTTTTTCTTTTTTTCTTTTTTTTTTGTCAGTCATGAGGCTTGAACTCTGGGCCTGAGTGCTATCCCTCAGCTCTTCAGCCCAAGGCTAGTGTTCTACCACTTGAGCTACAGCGCCACTTCCGGTTTTCTGGTGGTTTATTGGAGATAGGAGTCTCACTGTCTTTCCTGCCAGGGCTGGCTTTGAACTGAGATCCTCAGATCTCAGCCTCCTGAGTAGCTAGGATTACAGGCTTGAGCTACCAGCACCTGGCTTCACTTTAATTCTTGAGTCATTGCCTCCAGCATCTCTTGGATGTAGCTTTTGTCTTCCATTCCTGCTTTGCTCCCACTGGGGCACTCCCCTGACTGGCTGCTGGCTTTGGGGGTAGCTTGCTATCCTGAGTGTTGATAAACCTTGTAATTTTTCTGTGATTTTTTTGGGGGGGGTTTAAATCTTTTTTTTTAATTTAATTTTATTTTATTTGTGAACATACTGTACAGAGGGGTTACAATTGCATGGGCAGGATAATGCGTACATTTCTTACCAAGCATTGCAG
>NW_012275795.1:0-1206 GCF_000151885.1 Dipodomys ordii
ATTACATGGGCAGGATAATGCGTACATTTCTTACCAAGCATTGCAGCCTCCTCCTTTGTTTACCCTTCACATCCCTTCCCAGCCTCCCCCCCAATCCTCCCCGCCTTCCCCCCCAACATTGTAAAGCTCGTTTTTGACATGACAACTTGTACTTCTCATTGTTGTATCATTATTTTAAAGATAATGTACAGAGAGATTATAGGCAATAAGTACATTTCCTTTTTACAGTGTCTTCCCTTCCCTCACTCTCTCCCAGTCAAAGTTTCAGATCTTAACATTGAGATCTTTGATCCACTTTAAACTGGCTTTTATACAGTTTGAGAAATAGGGGCTTAGTTTCAGCCTTCTGACTACAGATAACCAGTTTTCCCAGCACTATTTGTTTCCAGTATGTTTTTGACTTCTTTGTCAAAACTAAGATGGCTGTAGCTTTACAGATTTATTTTCAGGTGTTCTGTTGATCTTGTATGCTTTTGTGTCAGTGCCATGCTGTTTTTGTTGCAGTGGCTCTGTACTACAGTTTGAATTCTGATATTATTATACTTCTAGCCTTGCTCTTTATTCTCAGGATTATTTCTGGTATTCAGAGTCTTTTATGTTTCCATATACATTTTAGCAGTGAGTTGACTATTTAAATGAAGGATGACATTGGGAATTTGATGGGAATTGTATTGAATCTGTTGATTTTGTTAGTAATATAGCAATTTTTGTCTTAATTGTGCTAATAGATGAACAAGGGAAGACTTTTCATTGTCTACTGTGTTCTTCAATTTCTTCTTTCAATTTCTTCCTTTAACATTATTAGCCGTTTGAGGTATTTTTTTCAGTCTTTTATGAGTAGGATTTTTTTTCTGACCTACCTACCTATCTTCCTTTCTTCCTTTCATCCTTCCTTCCTTCCTTTCTTCCTTCCTTCCTTCTTTTTTTTTTTTTTTTTTGGAATTTTGGAGTTTTATTTAGCGTTACCGGACTGCAGAAGGCCAATTACAAAGATCTGCAGCCCTGAACAGAGATTGCACTGAGCTTTTATTTATTTATTTATTTTTGTCGGTCGTGGGGCTTGAACTCTGGGCCTGGGCGCTGTCCCTCAGCTCTTCAGCTCAAAGCAAGCGCTCTACCACTTGAGCTACAGCGCCACTTCCGGTTTTCTGGTGGTTTATTGGAGATAGGAGTCTCACGGTCTCTCCTGCCTGGGCTGGCTTTGAA
>NW_012275796.1:0-1613 GCF_000151885.1 Dipodomys ordii
TGTGTGTGTGTGTGTGTGTGTGTGTGTGTGTGTGTGTGTGTGTGTACATGTATGCATCAGTCCTAGGGCTTGAACTTGAAGCCTGGGCACTGTCCTTAAACTTTTCTTTGCTCAAGGATAGCAATTTACCACTTGAGTCACAGCTCTACTTTAGGCTTTTTGCTGGTTAATTGGAGATAGAATCTCACAGACTTTTCTGCCTGAGTTGCAACCCTCAGATCTCAGCCCCCTGAGAGCTGGGATTACAGGCATGAGCTCTTGGTACTCTGCTATCCTCTTAAATTTTAATGATTGGCTCACATATAATATAAGGAATTAACCAGTCTAAATTCCACATCATATTATAGACTGACATTCTAAACATTTGGTAACATTACAAATTTCAGTAGCACATTGGATTGGTGGTAAAGTTATATAAATACAGAGTTCTAGTTAATTTAAAAATCTTCCATCTACTGTAGTGTGGATTTTAAATGTCCCTCAAAGGTCTATATGTATTAAAGTCTGGTCATAAGTTTGGCATTATTGGGAGATGGTAAAAATTTTAAGAGGTGGCACCTAGTAGGAGGTTTTGAATCATGAAGGGTCATGACTCAAAGTCATGAATGTGACAATGACACTTTTTTCAATTCCAAGCTATAAAGTGAATGATTTTGTTCTAATACATGCTCTCAGCTGTGAAGTATTACTTTGAAACAGGCTCTAAAGCACTGGGGACAACCAAACAAACATCTGTTGAAACCTCCAAAACCATGAACCAAAATAAACCTTTTCTTTTTCTAAGGTGACTGTCTCTGGTCCCTGTTAAAATAAGCTGATAAACGCACCATCTAATCCAAATGCCAACTCAGACTACAGCAATGGCCTCCCTCCTCTCAGAGGCCAAGTTCACAGAGCTTCTCTCCTAACTATTAAACACAGAGAAATCATCTTCAGTGATAAGCAACCACTGATTAGAAACATTCCCTTTCCTTCTATTGTTTAATATTTCATAAAGCAAATGGCCTGATGACCAAACTAAAATTTATTTAATAAAAAACATTTAATAAAGCTGTGATTATACTCAAAGCAATAGCATATGATATTCTGCTGCTAACAGGAACATTGTAGTCAAATCACAAGAGTTCTCATATGATATCCATGCACACAATTTACATTTTGAGGCTCCATGGTGTGTCTCAGGGTTTCAGAAGAACCAATATTAAAAACAAAGAAGCAATGCCATTTTCCTTCACATTGAGACACGGCTAGCTGATTATTTATATCATGCACACACATACATACACAAAGCTAAATATATGGACACACCAACTGACTCTGAAAACATTTTATTTTCTATAATTTATTTTTAATCAATTTATTTTTATTATCTTTAAGTAATTGTACAAAAGTGTTTCAATCCAACATGTCAGTTTGTGAATACAATGCATCTTTTTTTTTTCGGGGGGTCCAGTCGTGGGGCCTGAACTCTGGGCCTGGGCGCTGTCCCTCAGCTCTTCAGCACAAGGCTAGTACTCTACCACTTGAGCCACAGCACCACTTCCGGCTTTTTTCTTTTTGCATATGTGGTGCTGAGGAATCGAACCCAGGGCCTCATGCATGCAAGGCAAGCG
>NW_012275797.1:0-2860 GCF_000151885.1 Dipodomys ordii
CATCTGGTCGAACCACTACTAAATATCCCCATGCTGCTGATCACATGTATGGTGTATAACATGTGAGCACTGTTATATATTACAGACTGTGATAGACAGTTTGCTCCAGGAAAGTTAGAATGAACTTGTGACTTTAAATGAGCATCATTATTCCACAATACTGTGAATTTCCAGAAATTATGTAATCACTTAATCACAATAAAAATAAAAAGAACCTGGGGAAGGGAGGGAGGGAGGGGATGGTAGGGGGAAAACAATGGAGGGGGTAACAATGTTTAAGAGGAAGTGTACTCATTACCTCACTCATGTAACTGTAACCCTCTGTATAGTAGCTTTACAATAAAAAAAATTAAAAAAAAAGATGAACAGGTTCCTATAGATGAGATATTTATATATATATATTTTATTTACATTATTTATATATTATAAAATATATTATATATTACATATTGTATTATATATAAAATCTATGTATAGATTAAGTGCCTAAAATATATATCATATATTATTTATATAACATATATTACTATATATCATATTATACATTGTAATACACAATATATTATGGAAGGGAAAACAAAGGAGGAGGCTGCAATGCTTGGTAAGAAATGTATGCATTATCCTGCCCATGCAATTGTAACCCCTCTGTACAGTATGTTCACAAATAAAATAAAATAAAATTAAAAAAAAAAAAGAAATGTACTCATTATCTTGCCCATGTAATTATAACCCCTCTGTATGGTATTTTCACAATAAAAAAAATCTATAGATAAATGCCTAAGTTTATTATATATTATAATTAAATATGTTATAAATTATGTGTAAATAAAACATCTATGCATAAATGCTTAAGTTTATTATATATTATAATTATATATATAAAACATCTATGTGTAGATAAATGCCTAAAGTTTATTATATATAATTATACATATAAATATATATAAAAATCTATGTATAAATGCTTGTTTATTATATATTATAATTATATATGTATATATTAAACATCTATGTATAGATAAATGCCTAAGTTTATTATATATTACAATTAAGTATATTATATATTATGTGTATATAAAACATCTATGTATAAATGCCTCAGTTTATTACATATTATAATTATATAAAACATCTATGTGTAGATAAATGCCTAAACTTTATTATATGTTGTAATATATATAAATATATATAAAACATCTATGTATAAATGCCTCAGTTTATTATATATTATAATTAAGTATATTATATACATGTGTATAGAAGACCGGTAGGTGTAGATAAATGCCTCAAGTGTCGGCAGCCCAGTTTGGAGGTTGTGCTTCGGCAGCACGACCCTTGACATACAGTGCCGCTCAGCCCCGAGTTCTCCCTTTGAAACCATCCTGGGCTCCCTCTCCACTCCCGCCCGCTACCCACCTCCTCCCATCTCACCGCCTTTTCTAACCCTAATTTTGTTTTCTAAAACCACGGGCGTTTCAAAAGCGCAGCCTGTAAAAACACAACAGAACACTTTTTTTTCTTCTTCCGGAAGATGAATAGGCATCATTAAGGAAAGTTAATACAGGAAATAAATAATAAATGTAGTTACAGCTGCGAGGAATTGAGCTTCATTAAACTGAATAAAGAGGGAGCAAACGCCGCAGCCAGATTTTTCTTGAAATCCTCAAGTGTATAATGTCAGGGGAAAGCTATTTTCTTTGAATTTTTTTCTAAATTACATTAGCCGGTAAACACTGATAACAGCGTTCTTATTTCTGGAGGTTTTCTACTTTTGACTTTTTTTGGGGGGGAGGTAGGTTCTCTAAGGTTGCATCTTCATTAAAGATAGTTTCCTCAAGCCTGCAACTTCACAAGGTGCTTATTCTGATGTCATTGATCAGCACTATGGGTCCCAAGGTAAGGTGGGTTACAGATTCAATCGATTCGTCTGCAAAGGAAAATTAAAAGCTATGACAAGGGCTTAAAATTATTTTCATTATGTAGAAGATTGTGAGTTCAATTGTTGAACTGTGGCAGAATGGGCCTAGTGTGCACTCCATAGAAGGCTCAAAGCCGAGACCAGAGCATTGATTCTCCTGGCCTGGTGAGAGGCTGGGCCGGGTATAAATCAGAGGAATCAATAAAATGAAAGATGAAAATCTGGATGATGCCATTCAATTGGAGCGCAGCTCTTCAATGATTTGTGCCAAGGCCTGGGCATCCATAAATCAATCGCTGATGGACAGTAAGCTTGCTGGGCTAGCTCCTTCGT
Source organism: Dipodomys ordii (assembly GCF_000151885.1). Lineage (NCBI taxonomy): Eukaryota > Metazoa > Chordata > Mammalia > Rodentia > Heteromyidae > Dipodomys > Dipodomys ordii. The sequence continues at coordinate 2,252 of NW_012275797.1, forward strand.
CACAGACGGTTAACACATGATAGCCACTGGAGATGGTGTAAGCGCTGATTCCGAACTCCAGAAGATTCATATTCTGTAATGATTAAATTCGCTGAGCTTTCCTTCTCCGTGAGATTTATAAAGCCCCCTTCTATAAAACCTCTTGGTATTGGAGTCCTTGCACACCCATGGCAATAGAAGCAAAATGTCAAAAACCGTGAGTTAGTACAGGGGAGGAAAGCATTTCTCTTTGTTCCCAGGGAAGACGGCTCCGTGGTCACAGAAAAACCTCGCCTGCCTACATCACTTCTGAAGGAGAGCTGAGTCCTGACTTCAAATGGTGCTCTGCCGGCCCATGTTACACGTGTTCCCAACTGTTGAGGGACTACGTAGGTCCGTCTTGGCTCTGTGTATATTCACGATGGCTTAAAAAAAAATCTCGTTAGCCGGGCGCTGGTGGCTCACGCCTGTCTCCTAGCTACTTAGGAGGCTGAGATCTGAGGATCACGGTTCAAAGCCAGCCCGGGCAGGAGAGACTGTGAGACTCCTATCTCCAATAAACCACTAGAAAACCGGAAGTGGCGCTGTGGCTCAAGTGGTAGAGCGCTCGCCTTGAGCTGAAGAGCTGAG
>NW_012275798.1:0-3197 GCF_000151885.1 Dipodomys ordii
AAATAAATAAATAAATAAATAAATAAATATTTTAAAAACCTGCCCTTTTAACTAAAAATACATAATTTCAGTTTTATTTCTCAAAGATAATTAGTTGTTCAAGGGGGGTTCACTTTGACATGTCCACAAATATATGCAATGTACCTTGGTCAAACTCAACCATTCTGTCATTATCCTCCACCTCATTTCCCAAATCAACCTCAACAGGCTTCATTGTTTCATTTTCACACATATGCATAAAGCATTTTGATAGTCACCTTGATAATTTAATTTTTAAATTTAATGCTCTTTACCTTGTTGATTAATAAGTAAAAATATAAGAAGGCCATTTAGTTTAAAAAGTGCATGTGTATTCAATGTTTAAGATGGTCAATAAAATTGGTTTAGTTATAATGATCCAATATTATCATATATTCCATTATGATAAATGCCTGTGCTTATTTAAAAGAAAATGAAGAATCCTGTGAAATAGAAATACTATATTCTAAACTGCTAAAAGATTATATTAACTTTTCCAATTTAACCTATTAATCTAAAATCAGGGTTGTAAAATTATTTTAAAAAGATACAATTTAAGGGGCTGAGAAGGTGGCTCAGTGGTAGAGCGCTTGCCTTGCATGCATGAGGCCCTGGGTTCGATTCCTCAGCACCACATAAGCAAAAAGAAAAAAGCCAGAAGAGGCATTGTGACTCAAGTGGTAGAGTGCTAGCCTTGAGCTGAAGAGCTGAGGGACAGCGCCCAGGCCCAGAGTTCAGGCCCCACGACCAAAAAAAAAAGATACAATTTAAATACTCTACCACAGAACAGACCAAAAAAAAAAAAAGATAGAATTTAAATACTCTACCACAGAACAAAAGAAGATTAAGAAAAAAAGAAAATATCAAAATAGGAGATTTTGGTATAGAAGTAAATATAATAATAAAATAGAATAGACTATATGGATCAGGGAAAAATTTACAAGACTGGGGAGGACAGCAAGATATTTTTAGGTATATAAATAAATCACAATAATTTATTTAAGAAGAAAAGGAAATGAATGTATTTGGGGGGCACATATGGGCTAACAGTTTTCTTTTTATTAGTAAATATAAAGTGGACCAACATAACCACCAACAATCCCGTTCCTTCACTAGGTTAAAACAGATGATTTCCATACTAGTTTTACACACATTTTCACTACCTATACAAATGGGTTAACTTAAAATATTTTAGTTGGTCTCACCATAGTTAAAAAACCCTTTAGTTTATAAAAATTCAAACCATAATTTGGACAAATTTAAAACCTGTAATTAAGTGAGGCTTCTTTCTTTACTTATTTTTTTCATAATTGTGAAAAGAGGCAATATTTACAATAAAAGATAAAACCTAATGTAGGCCACTCATTTCCATTCTAGGATGTAAATGTTGCTACTTTTTTTTTTCAAGTGATACTTCAATCATTTTTATTACTTACCTGTAGAGATCTCTTATAGACAAGAGTCCTTGTAAGCTGCCTGTGACAATGTGTTCTCCAATTATACATATATCTGATATCTGTTCTTTCAGGACTTGAGACCCTAAATACTTGCCGTTTATAGAAAACAGGTGCAGTGCATTTTTATCCTGAAAAGAATTGTAAAGAAAATGTAAGAATCTCAAAGGCTAAGTTTTTATATTGTCAGTTAAAGCTATGACTACAACAAAATGATTAAAACTTAGGAGTAAAAATATGGCTGTATTTAAAGAGAAAATGTATAGACAATGTAAAAGCAATTTTAAACCATACTTTCAAGATAAATTTCACCTCTCAAAGAATTAAACTCAAAGCTTTAGTCCAAAAATGCTTTACCATTTGAGACAAATATCCACTTCTGGCTTTTTGCTGGTTAACTGGAGATAAGAGTTTCACAGACTTCACTGCTAGAGCTGTCTTTAAGCTGAGATCCTCATATCTCAACCTCTTCAGTAGCTAAGATTAGAAGCATGAGCCGCCAGCACCATATTTTACACTCTTAAAAAGATTGCCAGGTGCTAGTGGTTCATGCCTACAATCCTAACAACTCAGAAACCTGAAATCTGAGAATCACTATTCAAAGCCAGGTCAGGCAGGAAAGTCTGAGGGACTCTTACCTTCAACTAACCACCAAAAAACCAAAAGTGGGGCAGTGGCTCAGTGGTAGAGCCATGAGCAAAAAAGCTCAGAGACAGTATTCAGTCTGAGTTCAACCCCAGGACACACAAACACACACACACAGGAAAGTTTATTACTGAAAGGAAATAAACTTAGCAACTTCAGGGCTTATTTATTTATATCTTGCCTGTACAAAAAGAATTAATGTTAGCTATCATTTGCATTTAAGCTTATCAAGTTCTATAAAAATCAGAAATTATTATTATTTTTTGTTGTTGGTCATGGGACTTGAACTCTGGGTCTGGGTGCTATCCCTCAGCTCTTCAGCTCAAGGCTAGTGCTCTACCACTTGAGCCACAGCACCACTTCCCAGAAATTATTTAAGTCATATATTATATAGGCAATAGAAAAGGTTAAAATAAAATACAAATAAGGGGAAAAGATTATGGTAGAGCTCTATGTAATAGTAAGAAATTAATAACTGAATGATGAAAGGTAAAAGCACCTCTTTTAAACTATGGTGTTCCTTCCTTACTCAACCTGCCTCATATAAAATGTGCTGAGGGAAAGCCATGCTATTGATTGTCTACACCTACTGTATTCCAGTGTTATACCTTGAGGGTGGTCTTTTCTTCAATGCTGGAGTAGATAACGATATGTCCTTCCCAAGATAAAGCCAAATTGGGAATGGTCAGGATTAGGGAACTCTCACAAGGTGGTCGTAAAGTCCGCATGTACTGACCTTTCTGAATGGTATGTATAATCACAGTGCCATCCTACACACAGAAAATTTGGGAAATTAAAAACAAAAAAGAGAAAATGGTAGGATTTTAAAAAGTAGCAAAATACAGGTGGACCCATTGCAACAATGAGATGTACAAGTTGTTATGTGGAGAAAACAAACTTTACAACTTTGGTGGGGGGGGAAGGGGGAGAGGAAGGGGGGTACAGGGGGGAGGATGGGAAGGGGAAACAAAGGAGGAGGCTACAATGCTTGATAAGAAATGTACTCATTATCTTGCCCAAGTAATTGTAACCCCTCTGTACAGTATTTTCACAATAAAAAAGAATAAATAAATAAATAAA
>NW_012275799.1:0-1959 GCF_000151885.1 Dipodomys ordii
GTGAGAAATTTATATTTTCCAACATACAAAGCAGTTATAGCCATTGTGATGTTGAAAAGAATGTGAAATAAATCATGAGTACAAAAACCTTGTTTTCTTCTCTTTGGGAGGGGAAGCCGGGGCACAGAAAGACTGGGACAAAAGGTGAACAAATGCTGCAGTGTTACTAGAAAATGACCTATACAGCTTTTGTGGGGAGTACGGAGGGAAAAACTGAAAGTGAGAGAAGGAGTGAAACTATTCTATACCTGATTTATGTAACTGTAATTTCTCTGTGCATCACCTTTATAATGTATATAAATACATATGTAAAATACTATTAATATTTCTGTTATGTATATAACCTGTGTAACATGTATAAAACATTTTATATATTTGTTTAATGTCAAATGTAATATGTTATTTTTTTCTGGTGTTTTGAATGCTTTGATGGGAAGTAGAAACCATCAGAAATTATGTAGCAGAGAGATCTTTACAAATAGAAATAATGCAGTTTTAGTATCAGTATGATTACTATTACAATAAGCAACATAAATGTAGTATGTATTTTTCTTACTCTTACAACTGAATTTAATTTTTTTCTTGATATTTTTACTATTTTATTAGTTTCTAATATCATGGATTAAAATTTAATAGAAAAGAAGATTGAATTATTTGCATAAGTGATAGAGATAAACACTTATAAAAGTTGAGATTTGGAGCTCATATATTCCAGTACTGAAACTTAATCAATGCAAATACTATCTTTTATTGCTTTACAAACCAAATGGTTTTTAAAGACTCCTTGTAATAATATTGGGAAGTTTATGAAGTTAGTAAGGATAGGGAAGTAGATTCATTAAAATTATTAAAAACTAACATTATATTGCATTGGAAATGTTGTCCCTTGTGACATACATGTAATTTTTTTGTTTTGTTTCTAAAGGGCAAATAAAAATTTCCTTAAATATTATGGAATCAAATTAGTATTGAGTGCCATTTTAAAAAGTCAATATTTTGTGGATAAACTTGCTATTATATTAATCATTTCCTGCCATTCAGTACATGGAGATAATTGCTTTGAGTCTCTTATTAACATGTCTGTGAGTTTTTTATAGCTCTACCATTTTACTGTGAATTTCTTTTGGATTAAAAGTAATTTGTTTAAACTCTTATTTTAATTATATTCTTTTCATTAATACAATGTTGTTGGGGATGGTAATTAGTACCACTGATTAAGTGATACATAATTTACAACCTATCTATAATATAAAATGAGATGCTTTTGTAAACAAAGTAGCTGCTTAACCTTGTATTGAAAACAAATTTCTGCAACTGTTGCTTGAAATTCTGCATAGTTTTATGCACAATATAGCCTCTGAAAGGAATTTTTTTAATCACACATTTTTGAAAAAAAATCACTTGACTAATGCCTGGTAATCAGTATTAAATTGAAATGGGGAAATGCATTATATTTATAAGCATTATCTATATATGCGTATATATATATATATATATTCCTATGAATTAAATCCTAAAACATTAGCAATGTGTTATATAAACAGGTCAACATATGCTCCTTTAATTATTGCTTTCTTAGGTTCCTGACTGTGAAAGAATAAAGATTATAACGATAATTTGATTCTTCATTCCTGGAAGAAGTTACCAGTGGGCTGAGCACTAGACACAATCTTACTAGATGGACATGAAGACTGCTTGACATGTAAGATTTCTAAGGGGTGAAGAATTCAGAAAACACATGGTCCACTGAATAATAAATTCTACTTTAGCTTGCTAGACATTCCACAGAAATCTATCATCACACATAGTCTACCTTAAGTGTTTCAGTAGGGAAGTTTTTTTTTTGTTTTGTTTTGTTTGGTTTTTTATGGGGGGTCCGGTTGTGGGGCCTGAACTCTGGGCTTGGGCGCTATATCCCTCAGCTCTTCAGCTCAAGGCTAGCGCTCTACCACTTGAGCT
>NW_012275800.1:0-5138 GCF_000151885.1 Dipodomys ordii
CTGGGCGCTGTCCCTCAGCTCTTCAGCTCAAGGCTAGCGCTCTACCACTTGAGCCACAGCGCCACTTCCAGCTTTTTTTTCTGCTTATATGGTGCTGAGGAATCGAACCCAGGGTCTCAGGCATGCAAGGCAAGCGCTCTACCACTGAGCCACCTTCCCAGCCCCCATGTGAGACTCTTATCTCCAAAGAACCACCAGAGAACCAGAAGTGGCGCTGGGACTCAAGTGGTAGAGCGCTGGCCTTGAACTGAAGAGCTGAGGGACAGCACCCAGGCCCAGAGTTCAAGCCCCACGACTGACCCAGAAAAGGGATCATGTGAGTGGCCAAAGCCCCAGAGGGAAACCAAAGGAGCCTTTAAACCTAGGGTCTGGAGGACTTGAGAAGCTAAGTGCAGGAAATAGGAAGGTGAGGGGGTTCTTGTAGAGGAGGGAGGGACTGCTTCGCTCTTACTCGGATCCTACACAAGGCTGCAGGTCTTGCTGGGAAACCAGCCAAACAGTTCCCTGCGTGGACTGTCTGGGTTCGTTTGTCAACTAAAGCTACAATCTGTTACCCCGACTCCCACCAGCCACACCAGCATTTCCGAAAAGGATGGAAATCTCCTCCAAAAAAAAAAAAAAAAAGATTCTTAGCAGCCAATGTATGTTAGTTGAAAACAGAAGGGTCTCTGGTGTAATGTCAATCTAGCTTTTCTCTGCAGAGACAGAAAGCACTTTGGTGTGAGATGTTACACAGGGCAAAGCTTAACCAGGAGGGGACGGAATGGCCCGGGCTCACAAAATGGCATAAGATTATATTTGGCCACTTGAAATGTCACACTAAAGAAACCACCAGACAAGCCGGGCGCTGGTGGCTCACGCCTGTCATCCTAGCTACTCAGGAGGCTGAGATCTGAGCATCAAGGTTCAAAGCCAGCCCGGGCAGGAAAGTCCATGCAACTCTCGTCTCCAATAAACCACTAGAAAACCAGAAGTGGTGCTGTGGCTCAAGCGGTAGAGCGCTCGCCTTGAGCTGAGGGACAGCACCCAGGCCCAGAGTTCAAGCCCCACAACCGACAAAAAAAAAAAAAGAAAGAAAACCACCAGACATTCTTGAAAAGTGTTAGAGCAACTTCCTGGCTTGAGGGAGTAAAAACCTTTTGCAACAAGAATGAAAAGGGAACAAGTTATATATATATGAGTTAGTAGCCCCCACCCCATCTTGCAAACCACACCGCCTAGAAGAATTCACAGGCCACCAAGAACCAAGAGCCAGGAGAGGAGCAATGAACCATGGGAATCATGATGGACCAACAGCCCCAGACAGGAGGGTGAGGAGTGGACCTACCGCGCTGTGAGTTATTCCCTGCACACAGAGACACGGAGCTCAGCCTGGAAATCTACAGCGTGACAACAGGATGGATGGGAACCCAGTAGCTATGAAGGGTTTGAGGCTGGGGGTGGGGGAAGGGGTCCCAGGCCAGGGGAGAAAGAAGTTGGGGGTGGGGGGTGCCTGCTGAAGCAATATTTGGTGCCCCGGACACATCCCGGACTCTGGGAAGGAAACAAGAAGAACTCCCCTCTCCTCCACTGGCCCACGGCTGCCTGAAGTTTCCCAATGGGACAGGCAGTCCATGCGGTCCCAACCTCCCAAGGGATATCACCCCCAAGCACATTCTGTTGACATGACAACCTTTCAAACCTAGGAAGCCGCAGAGATCTACGCCAGGGTCCTCCCCGGCACACGATATAATCATCTTCTGAATATCATCTTCTAGATTTTTCAGCCCAGATTCAGAGCATTTTAATTTTTCTGAATTTCACATTACAAAAACCTCGTCCATTTTTTTTTCCCTAATGACCCACACCTCCCCTTATCTTTTTGGCATACTCTGTTTCACTTTGACAAAGTCTTTTAAGCAATGAGTTCACTGTGTTTTAGTCATCTTATCTTTTTTTTTTTCCATTCTACTGTTTTCTTTTTTCCTTAACTTCCAAAAGCCTGCGATTTAATCTTAGGCGTCAACATAACTGGGCCACGGTTTGGCCAAACATTATTCTGAGTCTCTGTGCAAAGGGTTTTTTTGAATGAGATTAACATTTAAACCCACAGACTGAATAACAAAGATCTCTCTCCTTTCCCGTACGGTTGAGTTTTCCTAGTCCAATAGACTGGAGAACTGCATAGAACAAAAGAATTTGAAAAGTTGGTCCTCCCCTGAGTAAGGATGAATTTCTCTAGCATCAGAATGGCAGAATAAAAATGGCCGCATCCAACAGCCAGACCAACTTTTGTGAGAATATGAATTGGACGTAGTCTTTTGGAGGATGGCTGACAACAGCCATCAAACTTTGAAACAAGACATTCTTTCCTTTGACTTTTTATTTGGAAACAAGGGTGATCACACCAGAAAAGCTGCCTGAAGAGAACACAGAACTTCCTTCCTGTGAAATACCTTTCACACCCAGATTCATCTTTGTGTGTGTGTGTGTGTGTGTGTGTGTGTGGTGTGTGTGTGTGTGTGTGTGTGTGTGTGTGTGTGTGTGTGTCGGTCGTGGGGCTTGAACTCTGGGCCTGAGAGCTGTCCCTCAGCTCAAGGCGAATGCTCTAACACTTGAGCCACAGCGCTACTTCCAGTTTTCTGGTGGCTCATTGGAGATGAGTGTCTCATGGACTTTTCTGCCCTGGCTGGCTTTGAACCTCGATGCTCAGATCTCAGCCTCCTGAGTAGCTAGGATGACAGGCGTGAGCCACTGACACCCGGCTTCACCCATTAAAAAAAAGAACAAAAAAAAATGTTTTTTAACCACATTGGTTTTTCCAACCTCTTTCCCCCTCCATACATTTTAGGGTATGATACGATATTATAAATCATGATGTTTTCTTTTACGTAGTTCATTATATTATTTACACACGTTTGGCGTGTTTGCTTGTTTTCCTTCCCAGCCCCTCTGAGAGCAGTTTCCATACATCATGGCCTTTGGCTGATTAATTATTCAATACACTGTATTTATTTCCTAAGAGCAAGCACAGTGTCTCGTTTGGTCGCAATGCAACTCCCAAATTGGGGGGGGGGGTGTGGGAGTGGTTACTGTGGTATGACGACTCTCTCCTCTAAAGACACTCCATCCCCTTAATTTCGGAAGCCTGCACCCCGTATCTGATCAGTTGTTCAAGTGCCCCTAATACGAGTAAAGCATCTGGTGTCCTGTGTCCCTGTCCCGTCTCTCTGGGCGTCTTTAACCTGGGATGGTTCATTCGCTTAGGGAATGTTCAGAGTGGGTTTGCTAAGCTCACGGGGGCCGCTTTCCGGATGGGGTAGTGTGGGGTCCACGCGGGCCTCTGTAGGATCTGAGCCTGGGTTTCTATCCAGCTCCCCTGTCCTCGAACGGGGAGGGGAACGGGGAGGGGAACACATCCTGTGCAAGGAGAGCAGAGGAGAAGTTTCTGGAATGCTGCTCTGGACTCCCCGCAGTGCAGAATGTTCTGGAAGGGCCTCACCTCCCCTATCAACAAGAGCTTTGTTTCCTCCAGGAGGCAGCCTCCTCTTCCTCCTCCCAGAAGCCATCTGGGTCTCTGCGGCCCGCCCCGGGTCCGGTGTAGGACGTGCAGGAGGACTGAGGACCGGGCTGCGGCACCCATGCCCGGTTCGTGGGGAAGTCATGGCTGCTCTCCGGGCTCTCCCGCTCCCTGCCTTTTCAGCTCTTCCTCACTCACATTCCAGCCCCAGCTCGCGCAATCCCGGCTCACGGATCATCGAGAGCGCGGGGTCCCGGGGACAGCCAGACCCTGGGCTGCCACCATGGCCTTCACGCCTCTCCCTCCCAACCACCAGGGCTGCCCTCCGCCACCACATCTTTGAGTCCCTGGTTTCAGCTGGTGCTGGTGATCTCTCCCTGAGGGGCCCCGGGCAGTGTGAACCAACACCCAGACCATCCGATCACCATTATGAGACGGATCCGGGGACGGGCCCGGGGCGCAGGGAAGCCTGCTCCTCCCCAGAGGCAGGAACCTGGGCCGCATGGCTGCCTTAGAGAGTGTGAGGGTTGACTGTCGCCGTGGCATGCCCATCCTCGGTTCCCTGTCACCCTACTCACCCCCACCCCACCCCACCCCCCAGGAGGGGACGTCTCTGGAATCTTCAGTCTAGTCCTCTGGAGCTCAGGAAGGAGCCAAGGATTGTGCCTTGCTCCCAATGCAGCTCAAAGACCACAGAGGTGAAGAAAGATGTCAGCTATCAGAACAGGCAGTAGATAGGTGGTAAGCAGCCCGGGCCATCTAATACCCAGCAGCCTCCAGGCCTGAGAACCTAGGGCTGGGCTAGGGATGCGACCCCTACATAAGGCTTCAGACCTGGCACTGGGCACCCTTGTGAGGATCAGGAATCCCACCTTTCGCCATTAAAGAAAAACTCCTGGCTGGGCACTGGTGTCTCACGCCTGTCATCCTAGCTACTCAGGAGGCTGAGATCAAAGCCAGCCCGGGCAGGAAAGACCATGAGACTCTGATCTCCAATAAAACCACTAGAAAACCGGAAGTGATGCTGTGGCTCAAAGGGGTAGAGCGCTGGCCTTGAACTTAAGAGCTGAGGGACAGCGCCCAGGCCCAGAGTTCAAGTCCCAGGACTGACGAACAAACAAACAAACAAAAAAGCCTGTAGAGAAGAATCTTAAGAAGAAACCTTCAGGGATTTCTCGCTGAGGGCTTTTGTTTCCAGGGAGCCCCAGCACCCCTCTTGCACACCCAGGAGTATGGTGGAGCTAAGGCTGGAACCGGAGGTGAGGGTGGGCTGGCGTCAGGCCCACCTCCGAGGTCCCGACCCCGATCCTGGGAGGCCCGTCTTCCCTAATCACTGGCAAACTGGCAGCTGTCTTCGCTGGCAATGTCATGGCCCGTGGCAAACCCACTCTCAGGAATGAAATCCGGCAGGTGCCAGGTTTATGACTTCCTGGGCAACCGCAGAATGTCAGGCAATAGTCCAACCATTCTGCCACCTCCAAGCAGCTCTATGCTGTAAACGAACTCAGGACAGACAACCGAAGGGAAATGCGGACAAAAGAGGTACGTATCCATCCCATCAAATAACACGTAGGACTAGCAGGCAACAACATGAAAGCCACGTGGTCAGTCATTTGGAAAACGAGAAGAGGAGGAGGAG
>NW_012275801.1:0-1637 GCF_000151885.1 Dipodomys ordii
CAAGGTGAGCGCTCTACTGCTTGAGCCACAGCACCACTTCAGTTTTCTAGTGGTTTATTGGAGATAAGAGTCTCACGGACTTTCCTGCCCAGGCTGGCTTTGAACCATGATCCTTAGATCTCAGCCTCCTGAGTAGCTAGGATTACAGGCGTGAGCCACCAGCACCGGGCTAGCTTCCTGTTTTCTGAAGGACATCCTTTAACACTTTTTGTCTGATGATGAGTCTTGTTAGACTGTGTGCCTGAAAATGTCTGAAAATTGTTGTTTTTTCTGGAAGACATTTGAACAGGTATACAAATCTGGGTTGATGGTTTTTGCCTTTCAATCCTGTGAAGCTGTTGCCCTAGCTTGTAGCTACACCTTGATGATTGTTTCTGACAAGCAATCTGCCAGCATTCTTAGCTTTCTTTGTCTGTCCATCATGTATCTGCCCCTCCTTTGCTGGCTGCTGTTTGGAATATTTCATCACTGGTTTAAGCAATTTGATTATGATGTGCTACAGTTTTTCTTCATGTTTCTTTTATTCAGAGTCCGTGTTGGATCCATGTTTGTGTAGTCATCAGATTTGGAAAACATTCAGCCTTATTTCTCCAAATAATTTTTTGTTTCTTCCTCATACTCTTCTTTGAGAGACACTCCACTGATAAGCTGGAGGTTGCCCTCGTATGCTCTGTTTATCTTGTTTCAGCCTTAAATTATTTTTTGTTTGTTTTGGATAGCTTTTAGTAGCCTATTTTCTTTCTTTGTGTTACTGCGGATTGAATCTATTTATGTTTCTAAGATCACTACAATATTTTCCCCTTCTCTAATGTGAGATTTGTTGTTAAGCCCATTGGGTATACTTTTCAGAATATATATTCTAGTTATGGGGCTTGAACTCAGGGCTTTTAACTCTCACTGAGCTTGCTTTGCTCACAGCTGGTGCTCTAATACTTGATCTAGGGTTTCAACTCAGTTGTAAACTGGCTAATTGAAGATAGAGTTTTAAACACTTTTCTGTCTAAACTGGCTATGATGTTCTGTTCTCAGCCTTCTGAGTAACTAGGTTTACAAACATGAGCCACTATTAGTTGGTACACACATTATGATTTTATTTTTTGATTCCTAATATTTTCTCATCTCTGCTCTCCTCTTCTCTCTTCTCCACCTCCTCTCCCTTCCCTTCTTCTTCTCCTCTCCACCTTCTCTTCCCCTCCTTCCTGCCTCTCCCTCTTTCTTTTCCTCCCTCCCTCCCTCTCTCTACCCTCTGTGCCAGTACTGGAGCTTGAACTCAGGGCCTGGTTCAGCTGTTTTACTCAGAGCCATTGCTCTATCATTTAAGCCACACGTCCAGTCTCCTTTTTCCATTTTTCATGACATCATTTAATATGTTCCATCTTCAGCTCCCTGAAGATGTAGAACATAGTGAAGTAACTTTTAATGTCTTTACCAACTAGTTGTATTCTATCTTTCACTTCTAGTTTGTATCTATCTATCCTACCTACCTATCTACCTCTCTCTCTCTCTCTCTCTCTCGCTCTCTCTATCCGGTGGGTTTTATTTTCCTAATCCAGTTATTGTGAATATTGCCTCCTTCAATGCTGGGTGCTGGAGTATATAGGGATCTATAAAGATCCCTGAATTTTGTTGTCTTTTTT
>NW_012275802.1:0-1482 GCF_000151885.1 Dipodomys ordii
GTGTGTGGACAGGTGTGCCCAGTAGGGCAGGTGTGTGTGGGCAGGTGTGTGTGGACAGGTGTGCCCAGCAGGGCAGGTGTGTGTGGGCAGGTGTGCCTAGCAGGGCAGGTGTGTGGACTGGTGTGTGTGGGCTGGTGTGCCCAGCAGGGCAGGTGTGTGTGGACTGTGTGGGCAGGTGTGCCCAGCAGGGCAGGTGTGTGTGGACAGGTGTGCCCAGCAGGGCCTCCCTGTTACCCCTGGGGCAGGTGTAAGGAGCTGGCGCTCCCCGCCCCGACCCAGCTGAGTGCCCTCTGGTTTGGGGACGGGGGGTTGCCGTCAGGGTATTGTGCACTCCCACACCCGTTTGGGCTGTGACTATATTTCTTATTCATGCGGAAGCCTGTTGCGAAGCCACAGCCCCGCTGGGGTGCAGCAACGCCTGTGAACACGCAGCTGAGCTCCGCGCCATGGCCAAGATTATTCTCGGGGGCCGTGCCGTTCATCAGAACTCACCTCCATCTAACCATCCTTATGTGATGTCAGTGAATCCTCTCCTATTCGTTTTTGTTGTTGTTGTTGTTTTGTTGTTGTTGTTTTTGGTTGGTCATGTGGCTTGAACTCTGGGTCTGGGCACTGTCCCTCAGCTCTTCAGCTCAAGGCAAGTGCTCTACTACTTGAGCCACAGAGCCACTTCTGGTTTTCTAGTGGTTTTTGTTGGTGATAAGAGTCTCATGGCCTTTCTTGCCCAGGCTGGCTTTGAACCGTGAGCCTCAGATCTCAGCCTCCTGAGTAGCTAGGATGACAGGCACGAGCCGCCAGTGCCCGGCTTCTCCTGCTCTTTACATATGGCGGCTGCCCGAGTCATCTGAGCTGCCCTGCAAGACACCGCAGGCCGCAGTTCAAGGGCGATCTCAGTCTGGAGCTGACAGCCAAGGTTGATACGCTGGCAGGGTCGGTCCCTGGGGAGGCCTCTTTCCCTGTCTACGGTCCCCCCCCCCAGTCCCCAGGAGTTCTTTGTGTACAAACAGACCAGGAGAGCCTCCTCCCGTTCCCATTGGGTTGGGACCCCTCCTGACCCCACATGACCTCACTCCGAAGGGCTGCCTGTGTGCAGTGCAGCCGCAGGAAGGTAAGCGGCTAAGGCAGACACCTCAGCCCTTCCCCCGCACAGAATGAGTTGGGTGGGGAATCACGACCACTCACCTTCCAGGGCTGGGCAGAGGTCAGGGCTGGGGACTCCACCCTGCTCCACCAGCACGCCCTGAGAACTCCTCCTCCTCCATGGCTGACCAGAGGGCCAGAGAACAAAAAGGACAGAGTCCAAATAGCAGCTGGTGAGGACCAGTGCATTGTCCATAGCGGCTGTCCACGCAGATTGTCCACACGGGCTGCACAGACTGTCCACACAGGCTGCACAGAGTGTCCACACAGGCTACACAGACTGTCCACACGGGCTGCACAGACTGTCCACACGGGCTGCACAGACTGTCCACACGGGCTGCA
>NW_012275803.1:0-1307 GCF_000151885.1 Dipodomys ordii
GCTGTGGCTCAAGTGGTAGAGCACTAGCCTTGAGCTGAAGAGCTGAGGGACAGTGCCCAGGCCCAGAGTTCAGGCCCCACAACCGGACCCCCCCCCAAAAAAAGCAAAGGTGATGTACTGAGGAGTTGCGTTTCAGAAGTCAGGTATTGAGCACATTTCTTTTTGGACAATGTCACCCCTTCTTTCGTTATCTCCTAGTTTTTCCCTTCCATCTCTACCCACAAGTTATATAGATAATTTTCAACATGGTGTATATTTGTTGTTGTTAAGAGTTTTTATTTTTTGTTTCTTCCTCCTCATCTTCCTCCTCCCTGTCTCTTTTCACTCAAGGCTAGTGCTCTACCACTTTGAGCCACAATGCCACTTCTGGTTTGGTGGTTAATTGCAGATAAGAGTCTCATAGACTTTCCTATCTGGGCTAGTTTGAACCTCTATCCTCAGCTCTCAGACTCCTGAGTAGCTAGGATTGCAGATGTGAGCCACTGGTGTCCTGCCCTTGTATTTCCTTCTTGAGGAAAAAAATTATTAAATCATCAATAGTTCCTTTCTTTCTTTCAGTCAAGGGGCTTGAATTCTGGGCCTGGGTGCCCAGAATTCAAGCTAGCACTCTACCACTTGAGCCACAGCACCACTTCCAGTTTTTTTTGTACATGTGGTGCTGAGGAATTGAACCCAGGGCCTCATGCATGTAAGGCAAGCATTCTACTACTGAGCCACCTTCTCAGATCCTTTCCTCTTTTCTTTCCTTTCCCTTTCCCTTTTCCTTTCCTTTCCCTCCCTCTCTCCCTCCCTCCCTTCCTCTCTCTCTTTCTTTCTCTTTCTTTCTCTCTCTCTCTCTTTCTTTCTTTCTCTTTCATTTTTCTTTGTGCCAGTACTAGGGCTGGAATGCACAGCCTGAGCACTGTCCATTGGCTCAAGACTCCCCTTTTGGCTTTTTTGGTGGTTAGTTGGAGATAAGAATCTCATGGACTTTTTCCTTCCTAGGCTAGCTTCAAACCAGGATCCTTGGGTCTCAGCCTCCTGAGTAGCTAACAATACAGGAGTGAGCCACCAGCACATAGCTTACTTCATTCTTTTTGAGACATTCTTTGTGACTGCTTTCCAAGCCTACTTCACAACTGTCATCATGGAATCCTCTTTTTCATTTCTGGAGAGGTCTCTCTGTTTCATCCTCCCTGAGTTTTGGGATTAGAACTATACATTACAATATCTTCCTTCCTTCCTTCCTTCCTTCCTTCCTTCCTTCCTTCCTTCCTTCCTTTCTTTCTTTCTTTCTTTCTTTCTTTCTTTCTTTCTTTCTTTCTTTC
>NW_012275804.1:0-1072 GCF_000151885.1 Dipodomys ordii
AAAAAAAAAAAAAAAGAAAAGAAATGCTAGAGGTAAGCAAGTACAGAATGTTTTCTTTTGCTGGTCCTGGGGCTTGAACTCAGGGCCTTGTGTAGCTAGTGCCACATTAGCCATACCTCTACTTCTAGCTCTTTGTTGGTTCTTCTGAGATCAGAATCTTCCAGACAATTCTGCCCCAGCTGACTTCAAACCGTGAGCCTCAGAGCTCAGCCTCCTAAGTAGCTGGGATTATAGGCATGAGCCACAGGTGCCCACCCTCTCCCACTGTTTTAGTCTGTCTTCAGACAAGCCCTTTCTGGAGACTGCATCTAAAGGACTTCCCCTACCCCTACCTCTACCCGCTTTGGTCTTTCTTCCCCATTTTACCCTGCATCATGCTATTTCATAGTTGGTGATCACTTGTTTCTCTCTGGAAAGTCTGTTTTCTCTTACAGATCAAATCTCAAGACAAGGGTGACCATCTATTTGGGTCATCATTGTATCCCTCATTCTCACCGCATCCCTGATGTATTGTGGATGCTCAATAAACACTTCCTAAATGAATGAGGTACAATTCGGGTAATGAGTACATTTCTCTCTTTTGGGGCAATGTCACATCTTCCGATTCACTTTCTTTTTCTGTGCACTGGGAGAGCAAAGGTACTTTAACAATGCCAGGGGTAAGATCTGTTGGTGGAATTTCACTGGCAAAATTAAGAGCCCAGACCCAAGTACAGAAAACAGCCAACTTCCTATAAAAAATTCTAAAAGGAATTGTTAACATCGGAAAGAAAAACAGTGAATGAAACTTCAATTTAAAAAAAAAAAACTACTTCAAAACAGAACTTTGCCAACCAGAGAATCCAAGGACCATGGTTCGAAGCCATCTCAGGGATAAAGTCAATAAGACTACTATCTCCAATGAAGCACCAAAACAGCCAGACACTGAGCTGTGTCTCAAAGTGGTAGAGTGCTTAAGCACAAAAGTCCAGGGAGGGGCTGGGAAGGTGGCTCAGTGGTAGAGTGCTTGCCTTGCATGCATGAGGCCCTGGGTTCAATTCCTCAGCACCACATAAGCAGCAAAAGCCAGAAG
>NW_012275805.1:0-1429 GCF_000151885.1 Dipodomys ordii
GCTGTGGCTCAAGTGGTAGAGCACTAGCCTTGAGCTGAAGAGCTGAGGGACAGCACCCAGGCCCAGAGTTCAAGCCCACGACCAACACCAAAAAAGAAAAGAAAAGAAATAGAAATTTTAGGGTTAGATAACCACCCTTTTTAATTTTTTCTTTATTAAGTGATTACGTAAGTTTAACAAATTGCACACAATTGTGGGATAGTGATGCTTATTTAAAGTCACAAACACATTTTAACCTTCATGAGGTGCATTGTCATTATCATGGTCTATAAAGCTTATGGACTCTACAAACTTTAATACTACAGCTATTTTTCCAAATGGGGTGATACGTACATTTTTTTCCTTTTGCTTAGTGTAAGCTGTTCCTCTTTCATTCCCTCCCTCCCATAGACAACTATACATTTTGAAACTAAAATAGAAGTCTTTGAAATCTAAATGACTAAGTTTTAAAAAAAAATTAAGTCACCTTAACATAAAAAAATGGAGAAAAAGAAATATCCACATTTTCTTCTCTTTTGTTAAAAAAAGATGTCATGTTAGAGGAGTAATTGAAAAAGGAACATTATGTGACATCCTGTGATATCAAGCATCTTGTGTTGATCTTTTTAATATAAGATGATAAAAGCAGTGAAACATAGCAAATCTGTATTATGACATAAAATTTTGTAAATAATTACTTGATAATAAACAAGATGTGAGTAATGAGACATCAGAGTTTAAATATATCAGAACTTTTCTCCTGAGACTTATTTTAAAATATATGTTAAAGGCTTTGAAGAACCTAGTTTTGAGTTCAGGTGACAGTGATTCATGTTTGTAATCTTAGCTACTCAGGAGGCTGAGATTTGGAGGATCAAACTTTGAAGACACTCAAGGCAGAAAAGTTTGGGAGACTCTATTACCAATTAATCAGCCAAAAGCTGGGCTGGAGGTATAGTTCAAGTGGTAGAGCCCTGGATGAGCAAGAAAGCTGAGTGAGAGCACTAGATTCAGAGTTCAAGCTTTGGTAGTGCAAAAAAAAAGTTTTGAAGAGCTTCGAGGTTGAGCAGTTTGTAATTTGCCAAATAAATATTAATTATTTAATTAATTGACACAGTTCTAGAACAAACTCTTTGTAACCATTGTAGATCTTTGATGATCCCACTTGGATGATTGGAATGAAGGTAGCTTTATCAAATCTGTGTAACTAACTGGCCATCACAAGGGGCCCAGTCTAAATAGAATGTGTGTACTTTAACCAGAAGTTCTGGAATAAAAAAATAATTGGGAATTCAATTCAAGACTTTCTTAAGGAATATCAAAAGGCCCCCATTCACAACCATAGGGCAAAATTTGTAACACCTTCTCCTCTCCCTCTCCCTCCCTCTCCCTCTCCCTCCCCCACCCCCTCTCTCCCTCTCCCTCTCTCCCTCTTTCCCTCTCTCTCTCT
>NW_012275806.1:0-1051 GCF_000151885.1 Dipodomys ordii
TGAAGAGCTGAGGGACAGCGCCCAGGCCCAGAGTTCAGGCCCCACGACCGGACCCAAAAAAAAAAAAAAAAAATTTTGTGACAAAATAGGTAAAAAAAAAAAAAACAGGATCTGGTGTGTTGTGCACAAAGGCGCTAGACACGTGTGTGAGGCCCAGGGGCAGAAGTGAGAAGGGGCAAGGCCTGACTCTCCGGAGAGAGGGGATGGTTGGTTTCTAGCAAATGTAAGAAGGAACTGCTGGCTGTCTTGCATAAGCTCTAATTGAGAATGTCATCTGGATTCTGGTCAGCAACCATAGAACCCAGCAAAATAGCCACCCTCGTGGGGCAGCTGGTCTGACAAGCAGTGCACCCCAAAGAAGAAAGCAAGGGGTTGGGTTACTGTGGGTCTGCAGCCCAACTTGAGAAGTTAGGGCAGAGCTCAGGTTGAGTGAGACTCTGGCAGGGTGACCTCAGCAGTCAGCCTGGGATGGGAGCCCCCAGGTCAACCAGCCTTCCGCTGCTGCCAAGATACAGGCTCTTGATGCTGTCTGGTGCAGCCTTTCATAAGCAGCTACATTCTGGGTGGTGAGTGAAGTAGGGCTGAAAATAAAGGCACAAACAGACGAGATACATCTATCCTGGGGATCCCTAAATCCCTAGAGGCTACCTAAACCCATTGATAGCAGCAGACTCTACCTGCTATGCTCTTTCCTTCCCAGACAGACCTGTGATAAACCAGGCACAATGAGAGATGGACAATATGGAAAATTATAACAAGTTATTTTGATTTGTTCATACCTGGAATTTTCCCTGTAATATTTTTGGAGCTTAACTGCAGGTAATTAAAATGAAAGAGAGAGAGAGTGCAGATAGGGATCGGGGAAGCTACAAATGCCATTTCAAAAATACTATTATGAGAAAATAAAAACTTGTCTATTCTGCCGGGCGCTGGTGGCTCACGCCTGTAATCCTAGCTACTCAGGAGGCTGAGATCTGAGGATCGCGGTTCAAAGCCAGCCCGAGCAGGAGAGACTGTGAGACTCCTATCTCCAATAAACCACCAGAAAACC
>NW_012275807.1:0-3237 GCF_000151885.1 Dipodomys ordii
CTTTTTTTCTTTTTGCTTATGTGGTGCTGAGGAATTGAACCCAGGGCCTCAGGCATGCAAGGCAAGTGCTCTACCACTGAGCCACCTTCCCAGCCCCTAAAGGAAAGTTTTTAAAAGAAGAATTCCTTAGGTTGGATTCTCTAGGCCATCATGGAATCTGCAAATAGGGACAGTTTCAATTCTTCCCAGTCAGTGCCCTTTTTCTTATCCTTATCTTTGTTCTTGCCTTACTGGGCAAGTGTGATATTAAATAAGAGTGAACAGCAGGATACCAGTGGCATAATCTTAGTTGAGAATGGAGGATTGTGGCTTGAGGCCAGCCTGGGAGACTTTCTCAACTCCTAGCTGGGCAAAGTGGTATGCCCTTGTCACCCCAAGCTACACTGGAGGCTGGGATTGGGAGGATCTTGGTGCCAGGCCAGTCTAAGCAGAAAAACCTGCAAGCCCGTCGCCCTGAGAAGGAGGCTAGATGGGTGCATGTGTGATCCCAGTGCAGCTGGGATGCCTTTAGTAGGTGATCACACCCAGGCTGGCCCCAGCAGGAAGGGGGACTCTATCCTAGAAATAACCAGTGCAAAACAGGGCTGGAGGCAAGGCTCAGCAAAGTGTGAGGCCTTGAATTCAAACCTTCCAGTACCACCTGCTAGTGTGGGGGTGGGGGCCCTGAGGGCATGCATACATTGTCTTACTGTTGATCTTAGGAGGAGAACATATAGTTTTGCAGCATCAAGTATAATTCGAGCTACAGAATTTTTTGTAATTCATTGAAATGTGAAGTTGGTTTTATGATACAGAATATAGTCTATGTTGATAAGTTTTTCCTTCCTTCCTTCCTTCTTTCCTTCCTTCCTTCCTTCCTTCCTTCCTTCCCTGTCTGTGTCTGTCCGCCTGTGTCTGTCTGTCTGTCTGTCTGTTTCTCTCTCTCTCTCTCTTCACCAGTCCTGCTGGGGCTTGAACTCAGAGCCTGAGCACTTCCCTGAGCCTATCTGTGCTCAAGGCTAGCATTCTAACACTTGAGTCTCAGCACCACTTCTGGCGTTTTCTGTTTATGTGATACTGAAAAATCGAACCCAAGTCTTCATGCATGCTAGGCAGGTACTCTACCACATTCCCAGCCTGTAAATGCTACTTTCTGGCAATTAAAAAAATGCTACACACACACACACTCACACACACATTGAAATAAAGCAAGAAAAATCAGTATGACTTTTTCCAGAAGCTACCTTTTGCAAAGTTCATATCAGGTTAAAGATAGTTGGGCTGGAAAGTTAACTTTATGGTCTCCACAAGGTTCAGTACCCAAGGCTTCTGGATTAGTGCCAAGCCTAGAGCTAGTTAGAGAAGGAGCAGCCAATGTGCCAGGGCTAAGTAGGCAGTGAACTGGAAAGCCAGAGAAACTTGTGGTTCCAAGTTGTTTGGGGAAAGTTGGAGCAAAACTTGAGGGAACAACTTCCAAAAGGAGACAAACAAGATGCTGTCAGCAGGTAGCACAAAAGAGAGAAAATATAATGGGCCTATACTGTCCATTCCATAGACCATTCAGTTAGCAAGTTAGTAACTGGCTTTGATATCAAAGTATAAGTAACTCCTGGAGAGTGGAGCTTTTGGGAAGCTGAGAAAGGATTTGGATTTTTTTTTTGTCTTAAGCAAGTGCAAAGAACAGGGAAACCATGTAATTTTTCCTTACAGAGATCATTTCTCTGCAGCACTGTGTAATTAGAATAGTTCTGAGCCCTGAAGTAGAACACACAGTACTGTGGTATTTCAGTCATTCATGGAAATAATAAACGTTCAGTAGAGGAACCCATGGAAGCAGAAGGAGCGCCAGGTAGGAATCACAATCTTCTTCTGGGTGTTCAATGGTTGCATGGCAATCCCCATTGCCTGTACAGTAGCAGCAACAACTAACGAGTGCTTACTTCGAGACACAATATGTATGAATTTCACACAGATGAGAACACCGAGTAAAAAAAGATCAGGCAAATTGTAAGGACACCCAGCTCATGGGTTGTGAAGTCAGCACTAGGACGTAGACATTTGGGTCTAGGACCTTGGCTTCGGTTGGGTAATCATAATACCTGGGGTACTTGCCAGAATTTTTCAGTTAATTAACAGGACACTGGAAGTTGATTTGAAGTATTTATGATGTACAACATATTGCCCTTCCTTTTAAGCTTTTTACTTAGATGCTTGGAAGATGAGTCTTGCTCTTACACTGTACACGGCCTTCTCCTGGTGGCCCAGTGGTCTGATCTGTGAGAAGCTAGAGCACTGGAGAGAGGCAGTTCTGCAGTGGTGGGCAGGACCCTTCCTGTGTCTCAGTGCTGAAAGGAAGTATTTTTTCTCCGACTATGCTTCCTGTAAGGACGAAGGAGTTGACCTTGGAGCATGACATTCTACATTAGCTTGAGATTCTGCTTGAATTTATTCATTTTCCCTATTGTAAGTAGATTTAGAAAGGAAATTGCTTCTAGTCACACACACACACATTTTATATATACACATATATAATTTGTACATAATTTGTTTATATAAAAATGTTTAGTGTGTGTGTGTGTGTGCAGGTCCTAGGGTTTGAATTCAGGGCTTAGGCACAGTCCCTGAACTTTTTTGCTCAAGGCTAGCTCTCCACCACTTGAGCCCCAGCTCCCTCTCCAGCTTTTTAGGGGGGATTAATTGTAGGCAAGAGGTTCCTGGACTTTCCTGCCCAGATTGGCTTTGAACCACAATCTTCAGATCTCAGCCCCCCTAAGTAGCTAGGATTACAAGTGTGAGCCACCAGCACCTGGCTACAAATAAGATTAATAACTACCATTACGGGAACTTGAGCTTCAGGTTTAATATCCACAATTCTCTCTCACCTTTACACCAGTCCTACAAGGATTTGTTAGCCCATTAATTAATAATTATTATTATTACTATAATGGCCCTGTTTTATTATATTTTATTCAATAATATTTATTATCAATTAATTATTATTAACAGCCCTATTTTATAAAAGAAGAGTCTGGAGGCTCAAAAGGCTGATCACGGTAGTCAAGAGGCTAAAGTCAGGTTTCAAAACCTGCTCCTCCTCTTTCCAAAGCCTGGCTATGACAGACATATAAAGAAAGGGAGCAGGGGGAGGGGGGAGGGGGGAGGCTGGGAAGGGATGTGAAGGGTAAACCAAAGGAGGAGGCTGCAATGCTTGGTAAGAAATGTACGCATTATCCTGCCCATGTAATTGTAACCCCTCTG
>NW_012275808.1:0-3413 GCF_000151885.1 Dipodomys ordii
GGCTTTTTTCTTTTTGCTTATGTGGTGCTGAGGAATCGAACCCAGGGCCTCATGCATGCAAGGCAAGCACTCTACCACTGAGCCACCTTCCCAGCCCCCTTATATCAATTTGATTAGGAAGCCTTTCTAGATCTCTAAAAGGTAGGCACAGAAAACTGCATATTTAAACAGAGCAGATATATGTCACTAAAGTAGTGATTGCCAGGCCTGGGCACTTGAAAGAAAGATGAATATCACTGAGCATGTCCAAGTACTAGTAGCCATCCACCATGGTGACAAGCACTGCACTAAGGAAAACACAGTGTGTGAGGTTGCCAAGCGGACAACTGCAGTGCCACAGATTGAAAGCAGTGTGGGAGTGAGGAACCCTATGCCGTCAATCTGCTTATTCATGTTTTGTTGAATAACAGAGCAATAGAGTGGTGCTGATCGCTCTACAATCTATGAGCTATGATCACCTGACCATCTTTTGTGAAAGGTTATTTGGATATGGTTACTATTGAATATCTAACCAGCTAACAACTAACATTAATCTGAACACCTTTTAGAGCATAATATAAAGGATGGTCCTATTAGCCACCTTTAGATAGCTGATTTTATTGGATAATACCCATCATAATCGGTAGTAAACTTTAGGCTCACTGTGATATATATGTTCATGCTCTGTGTATATCTGTCTTCTCTGTTTAGATGACTCTGTCAAGATTACGATCTAAAGATGGACTAAAAGGCATATTTACCTCAAGGTATCCCTCACAGAATTCCTTTCATAAAAGAATTTGTAACACATGTGGCTAATCCTATAAGATTTTGTCTTTATACTGTATATTATACTTAATACTATGGCTGTATGGCTTATTGAAAACTCATTCACTCTACTGATCAAGGTAGAACAACCCTCCCACAAGATGCAGTTCATACACTGACCAAATAGCGTTGACTCTGGCTGGCTCTTCCACTGGTTTAAACACATTAAAAAAAAAAGGATCAAAAGAGGAAAGACTTCTCTCAATGACATCCCCAATATCAAAGGTAATTACCAAAAGAAAATTTGCTTCTTATCCTTGAAATGATACCCTCCGCTCTTCTAATAAATTATTGAACAAAATATAAGGGTTTGTCAGGAGAATAAACAGGATTTCCATAGAAGTTGAGACTGGGAGCTAAGCCAATTTCACTTCATTTCCCACCAAACAAATACTGGGTTGATTGATTTTCAAGAGACAAGTGAGAAGTATAAAGAGACAAGTAAGAAGTATAAAGAAGTATAAAGAGACAAGTAAGAAGTATAAAGAACTTATCTGAAACATATGTATGCATTCCATAGCATTAATGATAAAATATATTAAATAAGAAAGATCACATATAGAACTATATATATATCACATATAGAACTATAATCACAACTATAATCACAACTCCATAATGCCTCTTTGAGCAAGGCATTGCAATAAACATATGGTGTTTATCTCCATGACTTTTTTTCTCAGTAGTAGTCAGATAGGGCTCAGTTTTGTTTTTGTCTTACAGAGGCAAGATGCCAATACTCAGAGAAGCTGGTGCAAGATCACAAAGCTATGAAGTGGAAGAGAGAGGATTAGTGTACAAGCAAGGTTCTGATATAAAAGCTCAAGTATAATTGACAAATGAAAACAAAATACCAGTGGGATGGTAAATTTCAATGTCTATTTTCAATATTTACATTAAAGTTGAAGATATCGAAACAAAACATGAAAAAGTATTTAAGCACAGAAGCATGCATGCGTGTGTGTGTGTGTGTGTGTGTGTGTGTATGTGTGTGTGTGTTTGCATGTTTGCCTGTGCACTACTCTTGGGGCTTATGTGTATATGTGTGCTGGTCAGAGCTTCAGTGCTGTCTCTGAGCTTTTGTGTGCTCAAGGTTTAGTGCTTTACCACTTGAGCCAGAGCTCCACTTCAGCTTTTTAGTAGTTCATTGGAGATAAGGTTCTTTCCTGCCTTGGTGGGCTTTGAATGATTATCCTCAGATCTCAGCCTCCTGAGTAACTAGTACAGGTATAAGTCACCAGCACTTGGTCACAGAAACACTTAAAAGGAAAAACATACAAGATACACGGACTTAATTTTATTAAGGTAATAGTAAAAGTTGACAAATAAAGACACAAAAATGGCATGCTAATCTGTGGTTTTATTTGTCAAATTAGTAACGTGTTAGATTTCTACTGAGTTTCAACAAATCTTGATACAATTCAGGAGCCATACCCATTGGTTAAGAACAAAATTGTTAAGTACAACCAAAGTGTGAATGTTCTTCCAAAGATGTTATTCTCTGATACTTTGATACTCCAGCTTTGCTTCTGAGAGTTTTTTTCTGCTCTAGAATATATCCTAATTCATATTTCTTGCAACAACGCATTTCCTTCAGTTTACCTGTTATTCTTAGCTATCATACCTCAAACCTATCCCTTCTATTTCTCTGTACCTTCCACACTTCTCCACTTTCATACATCTGAATTTTCTCCATTTAACTGTCTAGCAGGGTGCTGATCTCTCTGGAGATAATTGTTTGAAGCTAGGCTGGACAGAAAAGTCTGCAAGCCTCCAGTTAACCAGCAAAATGCCAGTTGGGAAGCATGCATGACTCAAGTGGTAGAGCACCATCCAAGTCAAACAAGTGGAAAGGCTTGAGTTCAACCTTCTTGGTATGCCACCAGAAAAAAAGCATTAAACATGAAGAAAAATTGTACTGAGCTGTCCAACAATGAAATCTATTCTTCCTATACTGATATGTTCAGTCTAGGTGACTGTATCCTAATAGATTTGTTCCTGTTGTTAGACTGAGTCATACACCAAGGATCATATTATCACACTCATGGTGCTCGGGATGGTAAGTTTATAGTATAGTGAAAGCTCAGTAAGTGCAGATTTTCAACTAGACAATGAGATGTTATTGAATTTGTCTACAGGAAATTGTCTAAAACACACTTGAATATAAACCTTAAGACAACAAAAAAGACAGATGGCACTGGTTGGATACAAACTGGTATTTCATTATTTTATCATCTGCTGGTATTTCATTACTTTACTGCCCAGGGGCTGGTGCATCAAGCCTGTACTCCTAGCTACATAGGAGGTGGAGATCTGAGGATTACAATTCAAAGCCAGTCTGGGCATATAAACTTCATGAGACTTTATCTCCAATTAACCACATGTGTGCACACATGCACACACACACACACACACACACACACACACACACACACACACAAAAGACACAAGCCAAAAGTGGAGTTTTGGTTCAAGTGGTCAAGTGCTAGTCTGAGCAAAAAATGCTCAGGGGCATCACCCAGGTCTGATTTTAGCCTCAGGTCAGGAATGGTACACACACACACACACACACACACACACACACACACACACACACACACACACAC
>NW_012275809.1:0-1494 GCF_000151885.1 Dipodomys ordii
AAATAAGGGAAACCATGGGACCTATGTTTCTTTGGGCCTGGCTTACTTCACTTAATATAATTTTTTCCAAGTTTTTCCATTTCCTAACAAATGTGGCAATGTCATTCTTTCTGATGGAGGCATAGAATTCCATTGTGTATACATACCACATTTTCTGGATCCATTCATCTACTGAGGGGCATTTGGAGCTGTGGCTCAAGTGGTAGAGTGCTAGCCTTGAGCTGAAAAGCTGAGGGACAGCGCCCAGGCCCAGAGTTCAGGCCCCATGACCGGACCCCAAAAAAAAAAGAAGGTTCAAAAATCTTAAATTCAAAGAATATAAATTTTAAAACATTAATGGATCAAAATGAACATCTCTATACCACTTAGTTTTAAAATATTTGTATTAATGAAACTTAACAAAATTTTTCCATACGGCTTTTTGGTGTGTGTTAGCTGGTCCCAGAGCTAGAACTCAGGGCCTAAGTGCTGTCCTTGACTTTTTTGTTTGAGGCTAGAGCTCTACCACTTTACCCATATTTCTACTTCTGGCTTTTTAGTGGTTAATTGGAGATTAAAAAATTTCTTGGACTTTACTGCTCAGAACTGATCCTCAGCTCTCAGCCTCCTGAGTACCAAGACCACAGGCATAAGCTACCAACCTATGTCTCCTTATGACATTTTCTTATCTTTCATTTTCATTTCTATAAAATTGGCTGACCTTACATGTTTTTTCATAACATTAACTGAAATGTGATTTATAAATTAGTAAATGAGCATATAGTTCTTAATAGCTTGGTTTTTCCTAATGTAATTATGCTAAAATATGAAGTATTGTTGTTGAAATCAAAGTTTGAATTTAATGACCAAGGTCTTCATTTTAGTAAATATATTATTGTATACCTTAATTCTGACTGATCTTTTCCCTTTGATGCATTCATTTCCATTCTTCAATTGATTTTAAGATCGAGTAAGGTAATAGTACATCAGTTATCTGTTTACAAATTGTATTTTCATTGTCCAACAGTGCACAAAAGACATCCTCTTTCTTATATTGTAATTTTTCTAAATTTCCTGTCCATAAAATGTGGCAAGAGTAGATGTATGTTTTCATTGTTTTCCTTTAAATTCCTATGGTCTCCTCTCTTATAGACCTCACAGTGCTGATCTAGTGCCCAGACAAAATACATTCCACCTTTCTGATACATCTGGCCCCTCCTTGTATCTCTGAAAAAGCACAGAAAAGTAAAGGGATGCTGGGCTCTGTGGCCCCCACTTGTAATCTCAGCTACTTAAGACACTAAGACCTGAGGATTGGGGTTGAGAAGTCAGCTTAGGCAGGAAAGACTCATCTCTAATTTACCAGTAATAAAGCCAGAAATTAAACTATGTGTTAAGTGGGATAACATCTGCTTTGAGCACAAAAGCTCAGGGACAGTGCCTAGGCCCTGAGTTCAGATCTCATGACTAACACACACACACACACACACACACACACACACACACACACACACA
>NW_012275810.1:0-2854 GCF_000151885.1 Dipodomys ordii
GAGACAGGGGGGATGTTCATTTCCTTTTTGTAAAACAACAATATAATTTTCTTGGAAGTGAGTGAATTTCCTTGCTGGCCAAGAGCCAACTTGCCTCTTATCAGATTTCAATTTCTGGTTCAGATCTGGTCCTGGTTAATGCAGAAATGGAGGGGTGGGGTAAGCCTGGGAAGGGCCATGTTGTTCTGCCGATATATGGAGGATTCCTGTAACTTTGAGTTTGACCCTGCCCTTCTTCCGTGTGCCTGCCAATCGTAGTTTCTGCCCTACTATTTCCCAATCCCATTTCTACTTATGTGTCCTTGGGCAAATAGCTGTGCCTTGGTTTGCTTAACTGAAAACAGAAATAATAATGCCTACTTCATCTACCTGTCTATGAGTATTGAGAAGAGCTAGCCTATATATCAGTTGGGCACTATTGTCTCACACCTCTGATCCTAGCACTTGAGAAGCTGATATTGGGAGGATTCATGGGTCCAGGCCAGTCCAGGCAGAAAAGTGTGTGAACTGGGTGTCATGGTATAAGCCTAGCTGGCCATATGCCTAAAATAGGCAAATCAATGCCCAAACATTCACCCAAGCAGAAAGCAAGACCCTATCTCAAAAAATAACCAGCACACAAAAAGGGCTTAGAGGTAGAAAGCGCACCGGCACATGAAGCTCTGAGTTTAAACCCCAATACTGCTCCCAAAAGAAAAGACTTCTCATGTGAAATGCACTAAGAATACTACCTGCCATCTGGAATGGCATAAAGTAGCTAGGAATAGCTATCATTACTATGATTGTCATTATTTTTATGCTGTGTGCCCTGATCTGAAGTCTGGTCTTCCTGGAGTCCTGACACTTGCTGAAATTCAGTACAACCACATTTTTCAAAAGCCCTTCTCTCTGCATAAAAGCCTTCCCTTGTCTAGAAAATTCTACTCATCCTTCAAACTTTAACTCAGGCTTACCAAACTCCCTGACACAGTGAGTGACAGAGCCCACCAGGTCCTCATTGTACTTCCTCTGCAGTCAGTCCACATGAAACATCTGTTATGCCATCTTGTCATTTACCTCCTTGCACAGCTGCCTCCATACTAGGCATCCTAAATGGCTTGAAGGGCAGGGACTGCACCTGACTTAGCTCTGTTAAAAGTACAGGGCCTGGGGCATGCTTTAAATGTAACGGCAGGACAGGAGAGGGACATGTGTATGAATAATTGCAGTGCATGGTGACAAGTGCCATGGTGCAAGGAGAAACAGAGATAGCACTCCAGAAAGGGGTTTATTCTCATGAAGGTTGGGAGCAGATTCATTACTTGAGGTGAGTAATGAGGCTCTTGGGTCCACCTCTTGAGACATAGGTATCGGTTACCACCTGCCTCTTTCAGGGACTGTCTCATTGGCCTGACAGGTTAGGTCTGCAGAGAATCCGTCCCTTCATAGAATGGCTGCTGAGACACAGCTCCAGCCACCTCTGTGGCCTCCCAAGTGTTCTTTGATTGTGATTTGTCTTGATTCCTCACACTGTGTGTTATGGGAAGGGAATGTGTGCCATGTGTTTCTGATTCAGCTCTCCTATGCTCAAAGGCAATATGATTTTGAGCGATATCTGATGGTCTTTGAGCTTCAGAAATATGTTTTTCAGGCCTCCTTCCCCTGCCCTATCTCTGTCCTTTCCCTTAACAAAGAGGAAACAGTTTTGGCCAAGAATTGGTCAACTCTGTAGCCACAAGAACTTGGCAGACCAGGCCTTGTCTCTTCTCACTGGATCTCTGGGCCTAGAAAGTGGCAGCCAGCCAGGATAGAAACCAGGTACTGTTTGGGGCAGGTGCATACCAGCACAGAATCCTCTTCCCTAAGAGATCACATGGCACACATCTGCTCTGTTCATCACACCTGTGATGGTCTGCTGATTGATTAGGTATTATGAGTTTATCTTCCCATGCATAATGACTCACAATTGGAAAACATTTTGATTTGTTTTGTATTCAATGAGTCTTTGGACGTTTCATTTTCTTTCTACTGCTAATCACAGCAATATCTAGATGTACATGCACTAGTAAAAATTTTATTGAGAACAAACAATATGAATAAATGTGAATCCGTATAAGCTAGTTCCAATGCATGAGATGGAAGAAGATGGATCCTTAAAGAGACAATGTCAGGATGTAGCATTCTTATGGTGGTGTTTGAGCCTATTTCATCTGAGGGGAAAAGAGAGGGAAGAAAGAGGAATCAGGAGCTCTTTCCAGAGCCATCAAACCATTCTCTGGCCAACATATGATGGTCACAGGCAAGATCAAGCGAGACGCCCCAGCAAGAAAGAGCAGTTATATTTAAAAGCCTCCAGTTTACCAACAAATGAAGAAAGACTCAATTTTTGCACAGATGACTGTAGACACTTGTCAAGCTGAGGAAGCTGAGGTCCACAGTTCAAAATTCCCATTTGTTTTTCTGATGATTAGACCTGAACAGAGCAATGTTGCCCCAACCTAGATCATATTGTGGTGGCTATAGTTGCATTCAGGCTACCCATTGATTGTCCTTCCTTCCTCTTTTCCTTCCTTTTGTTTCCTTCTTTCTTTCCAATATTTATTGAGCAGCAGCTGTAAGCCAGGTGTGTGGTAGGCTCTAGGGACAGTGACTATGCCACCAGATTAGCCATACAGGTTCTTCCTTCAGAAAGCATCTTCAGGGCTGAGAAGGTGGCTCAGTGGTAGAGCACTTGCCTTGCATGCATGAGGCCCTGGGTTCGATTCCTCAGCACCACATAAGCAGGAAAAAAAGCCAGAAGTGGCGCTGTGGCTCAAGTGGTAGAGTGCTAGCCTTGAGCTGAAGAGCTGAGGGACAGCGCCCAGGCCCAGAGTTC
>NW_012275811.1:0-2036 GCF_000151885.1 Dipodomys ordii
TTTTTTTGTTCAAGGCTGTCTCTCTACCACTTGAGCCACAGCTTTCCTTCTGGCCCTTTGGAGTTGGAGATGGGAGTCTCAGCAGTTTTCCTGCCTAGTTAGCTTTGAACTTCAATCCTCAGATCCTACCTAAGAAGGTAGGGTTACAGGTGTGGGCCATTTGTTCCTAGCTACAGGTGCTTTTCTTTATCCACATAGGTTAGTGCCTAATGCATACATTGTGAATTGAGGGTCATTTGTGTCTAACCTCCACACCTGCTCTTGGAAATACATCTCAATATATCAGAAATTAGGGCCATAGCAACAGCAATACATAGACATGATTGTGGTTCATCATTCCAGAAGCATTGAGAGGATAATACATTCCCTTGTCACAGATAAGTAAACAAACCCAGTACCACCTCCCTAGGAAATGGCATCACCTGAAGGTTTCAAACTTCTCTGACCTGTGAAGGGCAATTGGCAGGCATCTGGATGATCTGACTTAAAAGAGTATTAAGGATACTCACGGATTAATCTTGCTTTATGTTGTTGTAAAATATTTATTGTTAAACCATAGATGAAAATCACCTTTGTGTATACAAGCAATGTTACTATTTAGTATAAATCTTTGTTATTTTGTTTGACTACCATGGTTGTATCTTACTTTTGCAAAACTTTGATGCTCTATATATTAATAGTCTGCCTAATCTATCATCAAAAGTATGGTTACATTATATTTGATGACTGGTTTCATCAAAGTGATTGTGTACCTTGTACTCTTGTTAGACATTTGCATTAGTGATGACTTTGTATGTATCATCTGTGACTTAAGTGTTGTTTATGTACAGACCCAGAATTATTAGCTGCCTGATCATCCTCTGGGTTAAGATGAAAAAAAAATTCTTTTTTTCATCTCGTACTTTTTTGGTTACTGATGAAATCAAACATTTAAACTTATGAGTATTCTTTAATTATTTGTTTTACCCTTTACATTTTTTATTATTATTGTTATAAAAGTGTCTTTTTTTTTTTTTTGGTCAGTCACACGGCTTGAACTCTGGGCCTGGCACTGTCCCTCAGCTCTTCAGCTCAAGGCTAGTGCTCTGCCACTTGAGCCACAGCACCACTTCTAGTTTTCTGGTGGTTTATTGGAGATTAAGAGTTTTACAGCTTTTCCTGCCCAGGCTGGCCTTGAACCATGATCCTCAGATCTCAGCCTCCTGAGTAGCTAGGATTATAGGCTTGAGCCACCGTCGCCCAGCAAGTGTCCATTTATTTAAACCATAATGTTAATCTTTGTTATGTAAAAGCTTTGTCAAGCAGAGTATGGTAGTATATGCTTATAATCCCAGAAATTGAAGATAGAGACAAGGAGATCTTGAGTTTGAAGAAGCCTTTCTGGACTGGACTACATAGGGAGTCTTTGTCTCAAAAAGAAAAAGAAATCTAGAAGAATGCTCAGCCATCAGTATTAATGTTACTCTGTTGTACTATATACTTTTTCCCCCTACTTTGGTTTTTGTTTCTGGTATTTTCTGACTATTGCAGATATTTCCCCTTCCCCTTCCCACTTTGATGTGTTCCTTTTGGTTTTGTTTCTGGGTTTTGTTTTGTTTTGTTTTTTGGTCAGTCATGGTGCTTGACTCTGGGCTTGGGCGCTGTCCCTCAGCTCTTCAGCTCAAGGAGAGCACTCTACCACAGCACCACTTCCAGTTTTCTAATGGTTTATTGGAGATAAGAGTCCCATGGACTTTCCTGTCCTGGTTGACTTTCAACTGCAGTCCTCAGATCTCAGCCTCCTGAGTAGCTAGGATTACAGGTATGAGCCAGGAGGCGTTTTTTTGACTCAGAAATGTACACACTGAGGTATATCCATGTTTATCTTCATGGTTTCTGCTGTTGACATAATAACTGGGCAGGTTTTCTCTCATTCTAAACTTATGTATGTATTTATTTTCACATTATAATTTTGCTTTTTACATTGAAGTCTTTAATTCAGATGGAATTGAGTTTGGCATGTGGTGTAAAATGCAGTCTAACTCCTCCTTTCCCCC
>NW_012275812.1:0-2120 GCF_000151885.1 Dipodomys ordii
GAAGTGGCGCTGTGGCTCCCGGGGGAGAGGAGGTAGAGCGCTAGGGTTGAGTGACCATCGGTGGTGAATGGCCCATCAGCTTCCTCGTTCATGGTGAAGCGGAGCACCCCGGGCACACCGTGGGGGGGGGGCGTGAGAATGGGGGGGCCGGGTCTCTTCAGTTGCATGTGCTCAGAGACCTCATTTCGCTTCCTCCACCGCGCCGCCTGGGGTAGCCTTTAGTTCCTGACCACAGCCACGCAGGTGGCTGGCTTCCTGGGGCTGTGACCCTGAAACGGCATCAGAACGAATGAGAAGCGTCTCCTGACCATTCTCACAGTCACAGGCGCTTCACATCTGCGTCTACAACTCTGGGGTCTCGCCGTCCAGGTCTCCAAACTCCTGGAGGCGTTCGACGTGGAAGAGCAGCCCGGCGCCGTGCTGGAGAAGCGCTTTCCCAACATCACCGTGGTGGAATCGGCCGTGAGGCGGCTGAAGAGCCAGGAGCGGGTGAGTCATTTGTTCCCCGCATTCATTCATTCATTCATTCATTCATTCACTCCCCTCGCCACTCCCTGCACGCCAGAGGGAGACGCGCTCTGATCGTGGCCGCTGAGCCTGACAGGACTCGGCCCAGGCTCAGAGATCTCTGTCTCAAGCCCCGGCAGCTCGATGGGGCGCCACCCACAAAGCCCGGGATGCAGGACTGTTTGCTTTGTCCCCCTGGCAGCCACGTTGTGCCCTTGAGTCACATTTCCCTCCCCGCGGGTTGCAGTGCGTCGTCACGGAAGATGGCGGCCGGCACGCGTACAGAAAGCTCTGCCTGTGCACGGGAGCCAAGCCCAAGCTGATCTGCGAGGGAAACCCCTATGTGCTGGGAATCCGGGACACAGACAGCGCCCAGGTAACGCCGGGAGGCCGGGACTAAGGAAGGGGTCTGGAAGACTGGGTCTCACGGCCGCATTGGGGTCATCCGGTTCCTCCCACCACTTTGTGGATGGGGACGGGAGGGAGGGGAGAAACTGAGAGAGAACAAGATCTGACTTCCATAACTAACGCTGTCCCCTCTGCAAAAAATTGATACCGTAAAATAGAAGGGGGCGGCGTCAGTCAGGGTGGGACTGAGATGCGTCTCGTGGTGGGTTCCTTCCATGCACAGCTTCCAGCGTGGGGACTGCCACGGAAGCTTCTCGCTCCGAGCAGCGTGTCCTGCCCCAGACACCCACCTCATCGTTTCTTTCCTCCTGATGTAGGAATTCCAGAAGCGGCTCACGAACGCTAAGAGAATCGTGGTGGTCGGGAACGGCGGGATTGCGCTGGAGTTAGTGTGAGTACGCGGTTTTCCCTATCATCAGTCGCTCCGTGGGTCGTAATGGGGTAGCCCCACCAGCGCAGCACCCCAGTACCGGCTCCGTGATCAAAAGAGCCAGACTGACACAAAGCGAAAATGAAGCTTTATTTGTGCGCCGAGCATCAGGAAAAAGGACGGGCCGCCCAGAGACCTCCTCAGCAGCCTCCGACCCCGGGCTGTTGTCTGACCCCATTTTTATAACAGACCCACCACCAGGGACAAGCCGGACTCACACAAGCGACCGGTAGCCTTGTGAGTCAGTTCTGATCAGCGGTGTGGGCTGGCCTGTCCCCCCTGGCTGCGTCTGGCACGCAGTTTGGGTGGGCAAAAAGCGGGGTTAGTAAGTGTTGAAGGGAAGGGGCTGCCCAGGTGCTCGCTACTGATTGCACGCGGACACCGGCTCCTGGCCTCAGGATTCACAGCCCCCGGTGTGCTGAATTTCCTGCGTTTCCCAGCTGATCTCCCGGGGGGCGGGGTTCATTTCAGTCTAGACAACAGGGATGTGCAACAGGTCACAGACCCAGTGTGAGGATGGGAGATGCCTGGCGCTCCTGGCTGAGGGCCGGGGGCACAGAGCCAGAGCCGCAGGAATGGAGGCGGGGCGCAGGCTGCCATCTTGGCTGGCAGCTGGCTTTTGGAAGCGCTGCGCTTTCTTCTTAGCACAAGCCGGCTCTGCGGGCTGCTGGGTTACGGAGCAGCCGCAGCCTCGATGTTCCTGACGTCCATCGAAAGTTCTCCATTCTAAACTGGAAATACGTCGTGAACTCGCGGTTTTATACAGACAAATATG
>NW_012275813.1:0-1869 GCF_000151885.1 Dipodomys ordii
CTTGCCTTGCATGCATGAGGCCCTGGGTTTGATTCCCCAGCACCACACAAGCAGAAAAAAGCCGAAGTGGCACTGTGGCTCAAGTGGTAGAGTGCTAGCCTTGAGCTGAAGAGCTGAGGGACAGTGCCCAGGCCCAGAGTTCAGGCCCCATGACCGGATGAAAAAATAAAATAAAATAAAAAAATAAAAAAAATAAAAACCAGGAGGGCTGGGTGGTGGTGGCTCATGCCTGTAATCCTAGCTATTCAGGAGGTTGAGGTCTGAAGATTGTGGTTCAAAGCCAGCCTAAGTAGGAAAGTCTGTGAGATTCTTATCTCCAATGAACCACCAGAAAACTGGAAGTGGTGCTGTGGCTCAAGTGGTAGAGCACTAGCCTTGAGCTGAAGAGTTGAGGGTTGGTGCTCAGGCCCAGAGTTCATGCCCCATGACTGACCAAAAACAAGCAAACAAACCAAGGAGGGCTGGGCATTGTTAGTTCTTGTTACTCAGGAGGCTGAGATCTGAGAATCTTGTTTCAAATGTAGCCTGGACTACAGGTAAGCCCTTAAGACTCTTACCTCCAACTAAGCACCAAACACCCAAGTGGAACTGTGGCTCTAGTGATAGAATGCAAGCCTAGAGCAGAAAAGGTGGTCAGGAGAGTGCTCAGGTTCTGATTTCAAGCTCAGGACCAGAACAACAACAACAACAAAAAACAAAAACAGAAAGAACCCCAAAAGGAGGGTACATAGACATACCAGTCAGTACTGCTTTGGCAGATGGGTCTGCTAGATCCAATGCTGTCCTTCCATCTGTATTTCGAATGGTTGGCTCAGCTCCATGTTGTAAGAGAACTGTAAAGCACCAAAATTTTCAAAATGGCAAATCATGACACTTGAGTTTCTTCTTTTTTTTTGCCGCCAGTCCTGGGCGGTAGACTGGGTGGTAGACTGCTTGCCTTGCATGCCTGAGGCCCTGGGTTCGATTTCCCCAGCACCACATAAGCAAAAAGAAAAAAGCCAGAAGTGGTGCTGTGGCTCAAGTGGTAGAGTGCTAGCCTTGAGCTGAAGAGCTGAGGGACAGCGCTTAAGCCCAGAGTTCAGGCCCCACGACCAGACCCAAAAAAAAAAAGAAAAGAAAAGAAAAAAAAAGATCAAAAGGGATGGTAGGGGAAAAACAAAGGGGGTAACAATGCCTGATAGGAAATGTACTCATTACCTTGCTCATGTAACTGTAACCCCTTTGTACAATATTTTTACAATAAAAAAAACTATTAAAAAAAGAAAGATCAAGAGAGCTGGAAATGTTGCTTAGTGGTAGAGTGCTTGCCTAGCATGCATGAAGCCCTGGGTTCAATTCCTCAATACCACATATACAGAAAAAAAGTTGGAAGTGGTGCTCTGGCTCAAGTGGTAGAGTGCTAGCTTTGAGCACAGAGAGGCTCAGGGATAGTGCCCAGGATCTGAGTTCAAGCCCCAGGAGTGGCAAAAAAAAAAAAAAAAGATCAGGAGAAGAATATGCTTTGAATAATAGCAGAAAAGTTAAATTGTGTATGTTGTATTTTTGTGGGGGGAGGGAAATGCTAGCATTTGGATTCTTGCACTTGTAAGGCAAGTACTCTAACACTTGTGCCATGTTTCCTGCCCTTTTTTACTTTTAAGTTATTGATGAGATAATGTCTCACTTTTTGCCTAGATTGGCCTAGGGCTGTGATCCTTCCACATATGCCCCCTGTGTAGCTAGGGTATAGGCATGCATCACCATGTCTGGCTTGTTTTATTGAGATGAAGTCTAACTTTTTGCCTGGGCTCACTATGATCCATTGAACTGTGATTCTCTCAATCTTTACTTCCTATGTAGGATTACAGATGTATTTTTTTTTTTTTTTTT
>NW_012275814.1:0-3036 GCF_000151885.1 Dipodomys ordii
TGAACTCTGGGCCTGGGCACTGTCCCTCAGCTCTTCAGCTCAAGGCTAGCGCTCTACCACTTGAGCCACAGCGCCACTTCCAGCTTTTTTTCTGTTTATGTGGTACTGAGGAATTGAACCCAGGGCTCATGCGTGCATGCAAGGCAAGCACTCTACCACTGAGCCACCTTCCCAGGCAACCCCCTCCCTTTTTCTTTTTCTTTTTTTTTGGTCAGTTGTGGGGCTTGAACTCAGGGTGCTGTCCCTAAGCTCTTTGGCTCAGAGCTAGCACTCTACCACTTTGGGCTATGGTGTCACTTTCAGTTTTCTGTTGGTCAGTTGGAGGAAAGAGTCTCACAGACTTTCCTCCTCAGGTGAGTTTTCATCCTCTATCTTCAGATCTCAGCCTCCTGAGTAGCTAGGATTACAGGTGTGGGCCACTAGCGCGTGGTTTGCTTGCTTGCTTTTTTTCTTTCCTTCCTTCCTTGCTTCCTTCCTTCTTTCCTTCCTCTCTTTCTTTCTTTCTCTCCTTTCTCTTTCCTTTTTCTTTCTCTCCTTTCTCCTTCCTCTCCTTCCTTCCTTCCTTCCTTCCTCTCTCTCTCTCTTTCTTTCTTTCTTGAAGTAATTTTTTTTCTTTTTTTTTTTGTCGGTCGTGGGGCTTGAACTCTGGACTTGGGCGCTGTCCCTGCACTCTTCAGTGCTAGGCGAGTGCTCTACCACTTGAGCTACAGTGCTACTTCCGGTTTTCTGGTGGTTTATTGGAGATAAGAATTTCATGGACTTTCCTGCCCGGATTGGCTTTGAACCGTGATGCTCAGATCTCAGCCTCCTCAGTAGCTAGGATTACAGGCATGAGCCACCGGCGCCCTGCTCAAGAAGTAATTTTTGAGGACCTGGGAAGGTGGCTCAGTGGTAGAGTGCTTGTCTCACATGCATGAAGCCCTGGATTCAATTCCTCAGCACCAAATAAACAGAAAAGGCCAGAAGTAGTGCTATAGCTCAAGTGGTAGAGCGCTAGCCTTGAGCTGAAGAGCCTTGCAAGGGACAGTGCCCAGGCCCAGAGTTCAAGCCCCATGACTGACCAAAAAAAAAAAAGTAAGCTTTGAACTATAACCCCTCTGTACATCACCACCTTTACCTTACAATAAAAAAGGGGAAAATAATATTTTTTAAAGATAGTAATTTTTAAGAATTAGAAGTCACATGAACTGTGAATTTTTAGTGTAAATCCAGTGCCCTTTGATGTATATCAGAAACCACTATGAAACTTTTTTAAAATGTCAGATGTCTGGGGATGAGAATGTGGCTCAGTGGTAGAGTGCTTGCCTAGCATTCATGAAGCCCTGAGTTTGATTCCTCAGTACCACATAAACAGAAAAAGCCAAAGTGGTGCTCTGGCTAATGTGGTAGAGTGCTAGCCTTAAGCAAAAGAAGGTTAAGGACAGTGCCCAGTCCCTGAGTTCAAGGCCCAGGACTGGCAAAAAAAAAAAAGTTAGATGTCTTTTACTTGCCTTAAGCTGTAGTAAGTCCCATCCATTAAAATCAATAATGTAGGGCTGGGAAGGTGGCTCAGTGGTAGAGCACTTGCCTTGCATGCTGAGGCCCTGGGTTCCATTCCTCAGCACCACATAAGCAAAATGAAAAAAGCCGGAAGTGGCGCTGTGGCTCAAGTGGTAGAGCTCTAGCCTTGAGCTAAAGAGCTGAGGGACAGCGCCCAGGCCCAGAGTTCAGGCCCCACAACCGGACCCCCCCCCAAAAAAAAAAAAACCAATAATGTACTAGCTAAGAGTACGGACTCAGAAGCTAGACTGCATAGCTCCAGAGTGCCTGTGTAATACTTTCCTGCCCGGGCTGGCTTTGAACCGAGATCCTCAGATCTCAGCGTCCTGAGTAGCTAGAATTACAGGCATGAGCCTACCAGTGTCCGGCTACAGGTTTGTTTTTGAGGATTAAGCAAGTTGGTGTTTATGAAGTATTTTAGACCAATACCAGTGATATAAGTATCATTAATTTTGTGAGTGACATTTTGAAATTTTTCTTGTTGCTAATATATGGAAATAACTATTTATTTTTGTTATATTTAAGAACATTACTGTCTTGTTTAACCCACTTTTTTCTAGGAGCTATTATTTAACTGTAAGAACAAATGTTATTTAACAGTCAACATGGTATATTGTATTAGGTATGAGTTTGTTTTTTTGTTTTGTTTTTTTTTTTGGTCCAGTTGTGGGACCTGAACTCTGGGCCTGAGCACTGTCCCTCAGCTCTTCAGCTCAAGGCTAGCGCTCTACCACTTGAGCCACAGCACCACTTCTGGCTTTTTTGTTTTTGCTTATGTGGTGCTGAGGAATCGAACCCAGGGCCTCATGCATGCAAGGCAAGCGCTCTACCACTGAGCCACCTTCCCAGCCCTTAGGTATGAGTTTTTGTGTCATCTTAGTTTTGACTTGTTTTTACTTGTTTTTCCCATGCTGGAGGTCCAACTCAAGGCCTTCTCCTGCTAGGCAAACACTCTGCCACTAAAACACATGCGTGTACACACACACAAACACACACCTTTTTCCTGTATTTGATCATTTTTAAATGTTTGACCAGTCTTACATTGTTAGGACAAACCACGCTGTTTTATGACACATGCAGTTACGATCTATAATTCTTATGTATTTTTGGACTTTTATGTATTACTGAATTTGTTAGGGATTTTACACTTGTTTTCATGAATATTGATGTGTGGATTTTTTCTGTCTCTTGTAGTAATCTTGTTTCGATATCAGGATAACACTTGCCTTATTAAATAAGTTGAACTGTATTCCCACCTCTTCTGTCTGTTGGAATAGGTTGTATAAAATTGTTACTTGTGGGGCTGGGAAGGTGGCTCAGTGGTAGAGCGCTTGCCTTGCATGCCTGAGGCCCTGGGTTCGATTCCTCAGTATCACATAAGCAAAAAGAAAAAAAGCAGCAAGTGGCACTGTAGCTCAAGTGGTAGAGCGCTAGCCTTGAGCTGAAGAGCTGAGGGACAGCGCCCAGGCCCAGAGTTCAGGCCCCACGACCGGACCC
>NW_012275815.1:0-2519 GCF_000151885.1 Dipodomys ordii
CATGCAAGGCAAGCGCTCTACCACTGAGCCACCTTCCCAGCCCCCAATAAACCTTTTCTTTGTTCTTTGTACCTGGATGTCTGTGTGGTTTTCTGGCAAGGTCTAATCAATCTAGCATACTGCCCGCTGCTGCCTGTCACCACGCTCACGTCACAAGACAAGGATGTTGACTTTTCACTCTCCAAACACAACCTGTCCCTCCAGGACCTGCCCCCCCCCCCGCGCCACGCTGTCAGGAGGTGCAGGGGTGAGGGGTGGAGGGGCCGGATGGCACTTTCTCCTCTCCGTGTACGCAGACCCTGGTTCTGGCGTGGGCAGCTGAACAGTCTCCTGCTTGTCATTTCCTCCACATCTGGCCTCTCCTGATGCTAGGCCCGCCCTTCCTTGTTTTACTTTTTTTTTTTTCCTCTCAGCTCTTCAGCTCAAGGCGAGCGCTCTACCACTTGAGCCACAGCGCCACTTCCAGTTTTCTGGTGGCTCATTGGAGATAAGAGTGTCATGGACTTTCCTGCCCGGGCTGGCTTTGAACCATCATCCTCAGATCTCAGCCTCCTGAGTAGCTAGGATGACAGGCGTGAGCCATTGGTACCCGGCTTTGTTATACTTTTTTGATATATTGAGAAGCAAAGATGTGTCAAAGCTAATTACCAGGTTATGATTATTTTAATTGTATCAGCGTGGGGATGGAACCCAGGGCCGGTGCCATGCACTGACTTATGCCAACCCCATGACACATTTTTGTTTTTCCAATACTAACATTTTAATTCAGGGCTTATTTAGCTAGAACTCTACCACTTGCATCATGCCTCTGGCTCAGCTGGGTTTTTTTTTTGTCGGTCGTGGGGCCTGAACTCTGGGCCTGGGCGCTGTCCCTCAGCTCTTCAGCTCAAGGCTAGCGCTCTACCACTTGAGCCACAACACCACTTCTGGCTTTTTTTTCTTTTTGCTTATGTGGTGCTGAGGAATCAAACCTAGGGCCTCATGCATGCAAGGCAAGGGCTTTGCCTCTGAGCCATCTTCCCAGCCCCTGGCCTGCTTTTTGCTGGCTAATTGGAGATGTAGTTCCTTAACTTTTCTGCTGGCTTTTAAACTTTGATCCTCTGGATCTTGGCCTCTTGAGTAGCTAAGATTTGAGCCAAGGGTGCCTATTTATTATTATTATTAGTGTTATTGTTATTATTTTTCGGTGGTTAGAATTGAACTCAGGGCCTCAGCTTGCTAGGTAAGGGCTTGACCACTTGAGCTAGGTAAGGGCTTGACCACTTGAGCTACGCCTATGGTCGATTCTAAATGTTTTTGTGCTTGTTTGCTTTTGAAATGGCCTAGAGTTCTCAATCCGCTTGCCTCAGCTTCTTGAATGCTAGAATTACAAGTGTGTGCAACCATACTCGGCAACTAAACACTGCATCTCATTTGGAGATGATCTCTGAAGTCCAGCTGTGTTTTCCTTTGAGGACGAGAAGCAGGGTCAAACGATCCCTGGGGTCCTGACTCATGACATCATCTGAGACTCAGCGGCTGATCTGCAAGGTCTGCTTGCCTTTGTGGAGGCTGCCAGCTCCCCCCATCCCCACTCTTGGCCACTCGAGGGTCTTGCAGGAAGCTTTGCTCTCAGGCTGCTCTGAGCATTCGCAGCCTGACTCCAATCCCACGCATTCATTCTCTTGCAGGAAACGTTCCTGGTCCTGGAGAAATCGCATGGCGCTACTCCACCCTGCCAGCCACCAACTTCTTGCTGTTAGAAGGGTGTGCAGGGGTCCTCTGCTTAGCCCTGCACTGCTGTGCACATCTGCAAGACAATGGTCTACATTCTCCAACCCAGCACCCAGCAAAGAAATAAATGCATGTTTGAATGAATGAATGTATAGCGAACAAAATGCCACAGCCTTCTGAGTCTACTAATGCTGTATTTGCCTGGACTGGACCATGTGTTTGAGCTGATTAGCCTTGGTGAATTGGCAAGACCACAGCTGCCAGGTTCCTGCCCAAGGGTCAAGGTCTTTTTCAGTTTGCCTTTCCTGGAGGGTGGTTGTGGCAGTGGACGTGTCATCACAATGACCACCAGGTGGCGCCAAGTGCCCCGTCGGGAGAGTGACAATCCTGGTCTCTGCAAGGCCAGGGAGCGAAAGCTAAACCATGACTGATTTTTGTAGATTGGGCTTTCTGGAGTTCATTAAAAAATAAATAAAAATGTCGAACCCAGTCCATTGCAGAAGCAAAGCAATTTTGTAAAGGTCACCGAGATTCAGTGAAAGAAATGAGTGCCGGGGTCTCTGCAGACAGTGTCTCTGTGACCCGAGCTGGGCGAGGGGCTGGCATGAGGCTTTTGGGCCTTGGAGTCCAGAAGAGGCCACACCCGGCTTCTCTTCGCAGCATCACCTTGGTCTGCTGGATGTTCCAGAGGCAGACGGGGTGCTAGCCTGCCTCCTGGGCGTGAGTCCACGTAGATCCAGAGGCAGACGGGGTGCTAGCCTGTCTCCTGGGCGTGAGTCCACGTAGATCCAGAGGCAGACGGGGTG
>NW_012275816.1:0-4519 GCF_000151885.1 Dipodomys ordii
AAGAAAGAAAGAAAGAAAGAAAGAAAGAAAGAAAGAAAGAAAGAAAGAAAGAAAGAAAGAAAGGAAGGAAGGAAGGAAGGAAGGAAGGAAGAAAGAAAGAAAGAAAGAAAGAAAGAAAGAAAGAAAGAAAGAAAGAAAGAAAGAAAGAAAGAAAGAAAGAAAGAGAAAGAAGTGCAAATCAAAACAACATTGAGATTCCACCTCACCCCAATTAGAATGGCTATAATCAAGAACTCTAACAACAACAGATGCTGGAGGGGATGTGGCCAGAAGGGAACCCTACTGCATTGTTGGTGGGAGTGTAAACTTGTCCAACCACTTTGGAAAGTAGTGTGGAGGTTACTCAAAAGACTCCATATAGAGCTCCCATATGACCCAGCAATCCCACTTTTGGGTATTTACCCAAATGAACACAACCAAGACCATACTAAAACTACCAGCACAACTATGTTTATTGCAGCATTATTTACAATAGCTAAGATATCGAATCAAGCCAGATGCCCCTCAGTAGATCAATGGATCAAGAAAATGTGATATACATATATATATAATATATATATTATAAAATATAATATAATACATATATAATGGAATTCTATGCCTCCATCAGAAAGAATGATATTGCTCCATTTGTTAGGAAATGGAAAGACTTGGAAAAATTATATTAAGTGAAGTAAGCCAGGCTCACAGAAACATAGGTCCTATGGTTTCCCTTATTTGCAATAGCTATTATATGTCTGGGACAAGTAGAAAAGGTCAAAACCTATGCACATATAACCAGATAAGATGATGGTAAGCGAAATGAACACCAAGATAGGGACACAAGAGCCTTTCACTTTCTTGCTATTGTTCCTAAATCATTTATAATGTACCATGTGATTTTTTTGTTTCTTTATAGGTTCCTCCCCCATGGTATAACCCCTGTTTTCACTGTATTTGATGTTGGTGCCCTGCATCTTGTATATACACTTCTCTAGCTTGAGGAGGGGAAGGGAACAAAATGCTCAAATAGGGATATAGTTTGACCCATTGTAACAATGAGATATACAAAACGCTATGTTGAAAAATGAACTTTACATGGGGAAGAGGGGAAGGGAGGAGGGGCCAGTGTAGTCATGGAGATGGGAGGGAAGGGATGGTAGGGGAAAAATAAAGGAGGAGGTAACAATGCTTGACAGGAAATGTACTCATTACCTTGCTCATGTAACTGTAACCCCTCTGAAGAGTATTTTTACAGTAAAAAACGTATTAAAAATAAAATAAAAAATGATGTTAAGCTAAATGAACCCTAAGATAGGGACACAAGTCATTGTTTTCTTTCTTGCTCTTGTTCTTAATGTATTTATAATGTACTATGTGATTTTTTGTTTCTTTTGTATCTTTTTCCTTCATGGTATAACATCTGTTTTACTGTATTTGATTCCAGTGCCCTGCATCATTTTTTGTGTGTGAAAATTCTTATAGATTGGTTACAATTACATGGGCAAGATAATGAGTACATTTATCAAGCATTTTTGCCTCCTCCTTTGTTTTTCCTTCCCATCCCTTCCCATCCCTGCCTTGTCACCTGCCAAAGTTGTAAACTTCATTATTTTGACATAATGACTTGTACATCTCATTGTTGCAATGGGTCCACCTGTATCCCGAGTTAAATGATTTGCTTTTTCCCTTCCCCTCCACAAATTATACCAACATCAAATACAGTGAAAGTAGGGGTTATACTGAGGGGGAGGGACATACAAAGCAACAAAGAAATCATCTTATAAATATGTTAGAAGCAATAGCAAGAAAGAAAAAAAACATATGAATACTTATCTTGGAGTTCATTTCACCTAACATCAACTTATCTGACCTTTTCTGCTTGTTTTAGACATATACTAGTTATTTCAAATAAGGGAAACCATGGGACCTATGTTTCTTTGGGACTGGCTTACTTCACTTTATATAATCTTGTATATACATTTTTATAATTTGCAGGGGGGAGGGAATTAACAAAATGCTGAAATAACGATACAGGTTGACCCATTGTAACAATGAGATGTACGAAACACTATGTTGAAAATGATCTTTACAACTTTGGGGGTGAGGGGAAGGGAGGATTTGGGGAGGTGGGGAGGGAAAGGATGGTAGGGGAAAAACAAAGAAGAAGGTAATAATGCTCAATAGGAAATGTACTCATTACCTTACTCATGTTACTGTAACCCCCTGTACAATATTTTTACACACACTATTTACAATATTTAAAACACACACACACACACACACACACACATATATAAAGAATATAACTTGGCACTTGTGCCTCATGTCTATAATCTTAGCTACTCAGGAGGCTGAGATCTGAAAATCAGAGTTCAAAACTTCAAAGTCAGCTTTCGCAGGAAACTCCATGAGACTCTTATCTCCAATACAACTACTCAAAAGAGCCTGAATTGGCACTGTGAATCAAGTGGTGAAATGCTTGTCTTGAAGAAAAGGAAGCTCAGTGACAGACCTCAGTCCCAGAATTCAAGCCCCAGGACAGTCAAAAATAAATCATATAATAAGAATAAAATCTTTAATATTTGGAATATATAAACAGTTCAAAAATCACACTACAGAAGAATAAATTACACCAAAATGAACATATTGAGTTAAATTATTTTCAGAGAAGAAGTGCACAAATGAGAAATGTCCAATATTCTTTATGATGAAAATAAAAATCCAAGCAGCATTTGGATTCCACTTTATCCCAGTCCAAATGAATATTGTCATGTAAACAAAGAACACATGGTTTCTAAATGCAGCAGAAAAAAAGCATCCTTATAGAATGCTATTGAGAATATAAATTATGGAACTTGATCTGAAAATCAATATATAGAGATTTCTCAGAGAACTAACAATAGAACTACTGTATGATCCAGCTCTACCACTACTGGCTATATGCAACGGAATGCAAGAAAGTACACAATAGAGATAAGTACACATTCCATGATCATTGCAGCACAGTTCACAATAGCTGAGTTATGCAATTAGCCTAGGTACCTACAAATTAATTAATTTAGAAAATATGGCACTTGGGTCTGGGAAGGTGGCTCAGTGGTAGAGTGCTTTGTTTGCATGCATGAGGCCCTGGGTTTGATTCCTCAGCACCACATAAGCAAAAAGAAAGAAGCCGGAGGTGGTTCTGTGGCTCAAGTGGTAGAGCACTAGCCTTGAGCTGAACAGCTGAGGGACAGCCCCTAGGCCCAGAGTTCAGGCCTCACGACTGGACCCCCCCAAAAAAGAAAATATGGCACTTATGCACAATGAAATATCATACATAGTGAGAAAGATTTAAATTATATTGTTTTCAGGAAAATACATGAAACTGAAAAACATCTAGGTAAGCAAAATCGGCTAGACTTAGACAAATACCATGTGATTTTTTTCTCATATGTTGATGCTAAAAAATAAATAAACAAACAAATAGATAAGAACCCAAAGGAAGT
This sequence comes from Dipodomys ordii, assembly GCF_000151885.1. Classification (NCBI taxonomy): domain Eukaryota; kingdom Metazoa; phylum Chordata; class Mammalia; order Rodentia; family Heteromyidae; genus Dipodomys; species Dipodomys ordii. The sequence continues at coordinate 3,471 of NW_012275816.1, forward strand.
ACTATAGGAGTGGGGAAGGTAAACAGGTCAAGCTCAGGATGGAGACAGAAAGCAGAATGAGAAATAAATATCAAAATTATATATACATATACATATACATATATTCACATATATGCATATGTGTATTTATGCAACTTTATGTAAATATGAGGAAACAATCTGGATAAGGATTTTAAAAATACAAATTGCCGCTGGATGGTTCATGACTATAACTCTAGCTACTCAGGAGACTGAGATCTGAGGATCACAGTTCAAAGCCATACAAGGCTACTGGAAAGTACCTGAGACTCTTATCTTCAATAAACTACTCAAAAAGAGCTAGAAGTGAAGCTTGGGCTCACATATCAAGTCAAGGTCTAACTGTGAGCAAAAGAAGCTCGAGGGATAGCACCCAGGCCCTCATTTCAAGCCCCAGGTCTAGCAAAAGAAAATAAATGACAACCATATTTTTTAAATCCAGTATTTCTAAGTATTTGGCAAATGCAAACCAAACTATCAAGAAATATCTTCCCTGTCCAGTTAAAATATCTATCATTTATTAGTTACAGCATAATCCCTGAGTATCTAAAAAGAAAAAAAAATAAATGACTTGACTGGATTGCAAGTGTTGCTTGCTTCTGTATGTTTTTGCTTAAAACAGCCAAGGAGAAGACAAAAGAACCACCAGGGAAGGAGTAAGAAGAAATCTGTTCAATGGTTTATTTCTAAAACTAGTCAATCTCTCAAATACTTAGATATTGTATATATAAATTATAGAGTAAGAAGTATACCATTATTTATTTATTTATACATTGTCTTCATGCTATTTTACTTATAGCTATGTTCATTAAAGCTTGTGCCATCCTGCTTCGTCATGATTATTATTGTTTAATTATAACGGTACCCATCATAAAATAATTATGAATCCCTGAATTATATTTCTTTTTACCTCACAATAGATTTGGTCTAATAGGTTTGGAATTAACATCGCTAGTAAGAAAATAATTTAAACTGTTCTCTTCTTGGAAATCAATTTCTTTTGGTAACCTTTTTTTTTTTTTTTTTTTTTT
>NW_012275817.1:0-1885 GCF_000151885.1 Dipodomys ordii
GCAATATAACCCCTGCTTTCACTATATTTGATGTGGGTATAATTTGTGGAGGAGATGGGGAAAAACAAGTCTCTTAAGGATACAGGTGGACCTGTTGCAACAATGAGAAGTACAAGTTTTCATGTCAAAAACCAACTTTACAAGGTTGGTGCCGGGGGCAGCGGGGGGGGGGAATTATTGGGTCGGTGGCGTAATGGGGGGAGGTTGGGAAGGGATGTGAAGGGTAAACAAAGGATGAGGCTGAAATCCTTGATAAGAAATATATGCATTGTCTTGTCCATGTAATTGTAAACCCTCTGTACAGTATGTTCACAAAACATAAAAATTAAAATTAAAAAAAATCTGTTTAAAGGGAAGACATCATCTTCACTGAAGGCATCAGTTCCATAAATTCTGTGTTATAAACTTTTGCTTGAATATCACATTTGGTGAAACCTTATGGCAGAGAAAAGGGCAAAGAGGTGATAGCTTCAGGATCATATTTGGTTTAACACTTTTAACTATTTTTGGAAAATGAAGAGAAACTTGATGTATATATGATAACACAGGTCTTTCTAGGAATATTTTATTAAGAGTAAAGCACATTAAAAACTGTTAAATACTGTTAAATCACTGTTAATATTAATAATATTCCTTTATAATAATTACACCATTTTTGTGCTTGCTTTTTGTTTAAGTAGTCAAAGTGTTTTTTGGCTGGATAATATGGCTTTCTAATTGACAACCATTGGGTCCTTTCTTGGTGTGATAGAAAATAACTTGCAGCCATGCCTTGAGCCGGACTGTTCTTATGCCAGCTCAATGTCTTTGAACTTTCCATAAATTTCTTAAGCTAAAGATACTGCAACCATGTTTGCTTGCTGATGATGCATAACTTGGGATCCAAGAAGCACCTTCCCAGCTATGACAGTTTCAAACAGTTTCAAATAGCTTACATTTGAGTTTGTGAATCATAAATCTGATGAACTGTAGATGATTCTACAACAATTTCCACTTAGATCAGAGAGGGAGCACTTTCCCTGGTGGTCTAGCTGAAGGCATGTAATTAGTGCAAGCATCATTTTTCAATTGTTAGAAGAAATACACTGTACTTGGGTGAAGCATTTTTTAAAATTTTTATGGAGGGTGGTGCTATTATTGGTGAAAATTCAGTCCATCATTTGCGTGAAGGTCTGCATGATTAATTAAAATGTCCTAGCCATGCCCCTTTTCTAGATCACTTTCACATCCAGAAAGAGAAATCTTCCTGTTTCAACCTTGAGACTCTTTAAAGCTTTTTCTCAAATCATCTGCCCACTTTTGATCTTTCTCACTAGTAAAGTAGCATGAGTTGATGAGAAGATGGGGACGCAGTTCCATGATGGCAGTGGCAGTAGCAATACCAGTGATAGTGATAAGAGGCCAGCTGAAGAGTTCTAGAGAGTGACTGGGGCAGATATAATAGAGAGCAAAGCTGGTGATATAATGATGGATCGTGTAAGTAGAAAAATTCCAGAAAAAGAAGAAGAGATTTGCGAAGATGGAAAACTTAGAGGAATCAGAGAAGAGAAGCTGAAAGCTTCCATGTTCCATGGATCCATTAAGCATTTAAGGGATAAGAGTATAAGACACAATAGGCCAGAGAATTGACAGAGTATCCATGTTTTCTATTATTATAGCTGGAACACAATCAGATGCTGCCTTCTGCTACTCACTTCTGCTAGAGACTGAGTATCACAATAGCTTCCAAGTGATGTGGACTACAGTCCACAAAATTAAGGTTCCAACCTGAGTCACGCACGATCAGTTAGGCAGAGACTCTCTTCCTTCTAAATTTTGGAGCAATAGGCCTCAGAGGTTGAAACTGAACTGCTAGACTTTCAAGTCAAGAATTTAAGCTTTGGTC
>NW_012275818.1:0-6229 GCF_000151885.1 Dipodomys ordii
AGGGAGAGAAGAAGGAAGATTGGTTTGATGATTGATTAATAGAAATAAAAAGGATTGCTAGATTTATAGAGCTGCAGCTTCAACAAATGCCATGTACCCAGTATAAAACTACCTCTTCCAGAATAAATTTGCTTTTTTGTGCTGAGAAGAAGTTGAATGAAGCTTTCAGGGTCTTGGTGTCACTGCATCATCTTTCTGTCCTTGAATGAAAAGAGAGAGAGGATTTGCCTTATTACGGGAGAAAGGGCCAAATGTGCTTGCTTTCAAGTATAGAATGAAATGAAATGCATATTCTCAATGTAGGGCTTCATTTTGATTACCATTCTATAGAAGAAGAACAGAAAGCAGTCGCCCATCCCCACCCAAGATCCCCTCCACCTTTTTTTTTATTTGTTATTGAAGCAAATGAAGCCAATTGTTGGAAACTTCTGTGCAGCCCTGAATGCCTCAATTGTGACTCTCACAGAGATTAATGCATTTAATTTACCTCTTTGGTATATTCGAGATGCTATTCATCAGCCAGTTGGGAGTTTCTTGCTCTATAGGCTGTGTGGAGAGACACACTGGTTGTTTCTGCATGGACCTGCTTTATAGGACTTTGGCTGTGCTGGGAAGGAGGCAGGAGGCCTCTGTGTCTTCTGACTCCTTCCTCCTCCTCCACAGAGGGCCATTAGGAAAAGAAAATGGGAAAGAGCTAACATATAGGGAAAGACAAGCACAAATGTTGTTGTTTACCATCTTTCCAGGTACTGCTTTTTCCCATAATGTTCTCATCAGTGAAGAAGTCACTTCCATTTAAAGTGAACTTCCCCTTCAATGGCATGCATTAAGGGGAATAAATAGTTTTCTTTATGGATCAAGCATGTTTAACTTTCCTGATTTTAAGTATTAGCACTGGTCTAACGCAGGATAAAAGATGCAACACTTCCTTTCCTTGCTTGTTTTCAGGCATATAATGAGTATCTACTTTATGCCTGCTGTAATGGATGGAGTAGGGGCAAGACACGTGATCCTGCACTACTGGTTCCTCTAGATTGCTGAGTGAAGCGGGTCATACCTAAACAACCACCCAAGAATCTACCAAATCACAATGTTCATAAATGGAAGAAGAGAAGCATTTGAGAGATCTCTACTAACCTCCACTGAAGGGAAATTCTTCATGAGAAAATGTAAGATTTCAGGGAAATCACTGGATTTCAGGCAAGTTCTTCCTGAGGAAATGAAGTTTAACTTCTATTTTGCAGGATGAGTGAGAACCAAGATGAAAGGAACACTTAATGATTGAGGGGAGAATAGACCCCTGATCGACAGCCCATCCACACCATGTCAAACAAGATGTGGACGATTCATTTGGTTATATCTTTTCACTTGAAATTGACTTAGAGACAACACCCATGAATTCCCAAAGGACACACACTCTTTCTTCTATGATACATTATTTCCTCAGTCTTCAGTGGCTTCCTTGTCCTAAAAATCTTGTAGAATGAAGCTACTTTCCTATTTATTTTCAGAATTTCCTGGGCACATATCCTTAATATGTGGCCACGGATGGTTCTTCTCACTCTTGTGTAAGGATAGAGGGATGTTATAGCAACTCCTCACTATACCCTCCAGCCCTACCATGCACATCTTTCTGTAGGAAATTACTCTATGTCTTTAGAGCTTGAGAAGTGGGGCTTTGACCAGGACTTCCTCACATGACTTTATATAAGATAAAAAAAGCAGAGATAAATGCTTATAGGATTTCCTATTCATACACAGATTTCCTCTTGATATTTTGAAAATATCACCAAGATGTTATCTCTAATGGTAAATTTTATCCAACTGAATAGATTAGATCTGCAGATCTTTTAGATCTTTTACTATCACATAGGGAGGGTTCCTCCATTGGCCAGGGCCATTGTGCATGTTTCAAATCCAAATTCCAGTACAAAGTGAACCCTCATTTGCTACATGACCCAGGAACTTATTATTCCTACTAGGGACACAATTATTCTGGCTTCCAGTATGACTGTTGCAGTCCTAGCCCTGATTCCTGTATGCATGTGAGATGATACTTCGAGCAGGCCTGAGAAGGGACCTGTCTGAGACAATTTGTTATTGACTTGCATCTCCAGTTGCATGGCTTGGGCTGAGGGACAGAATGCAGAGGCCTTCCTCAAAGTCTTTTAGTACCCTGACGTGTGAACTAGAGAAAACCATGGTGTCTCCCATGACTAAAATGGGAAATTTTGTCAAGTTGGAATTGTTACAGCTGTGTGTCCCTCCCTGCTGTCCCAGACTCTGATGGCAGAGATGCTGAGCTCTCCAGAGGAGAAATGCAAGGAGTGATGTGGAACCCTCTGAAGACTTCATCATTCACTTGGAGATGTTGGCACAGAGTCAAGTTAGTTCTTATGTGACATTAAAAACCTCACTTCAGTGAGGAAAACAAACAGATAAAGAACACCCGCTAATGACTTTGGAAGGCCAGAGAGCAGCTGAAGTATTGTTTTTCTGAATGCAAAAGATTTTAAACGGCATTTCCAATAATGAATAAGTCACCCAATTATGGCACTCTCCTCATTCTGAACACCTGTCCCAGTGATTCACGATCCCCAGAGTGACTTTTATTTTTAACAATATTTATTATCACAAGTGTTATCACATTAGATGAAATCAGCTGGAGATGAAGACGGCATTCACTCACTGCTGTGCTGATGGCATCCAGGCATCCTGGATTGAAGGGTTCTTTCCTCCTCCGTTGGAGATAGCCCAGCTGTGCCGAGCTGCCATTTCTGTGGGTCCCCAGCAGACAAGGAAGATCATCTCATAACTGACTTACAGAGTTAGATCTTGTGGAAATTCCCCATGACTGTCACCTCAAAGGCTCCCTAAGAAATTCACAGAGCACTTGCCGAAGACAAGTCTAAGAGCAGCTCCCACGTAGCATCCAAAGGCTAGTGCTTTGGGGAATGGGACATTCTGTCATGGCCACATAGCTTTTCTCATTTGTTCTTGGGGAACTAAAGGGAAACTTCAAGAAGGCAAAGGGAGAATAACACAGAAATGCCCTTTTTTCTGGTTCTTCAGATGTGTCCCAGAAATCAGCCTAAGCACATTTATACAATTTTTACCCATGACCCTAAGAATCCACTTGTCACTTGTCCTTATATAGGATCTAGCAGGGAGCAAAAAGCTAGCCTGCAGCTGGGGTACACTTTATAAACATAATGTTCTTAGAGCCGGGGCAGTGGCTCAGCAGTAGAGCAAGGCCTTGAATTCCAATCCTACTTTCAAACACACACACACACACACACACACACACACACACACACACACTGTTTTAGTTGTTGATTCAGTATGTGATAAAAGGCCTGCTGGGCTGGGAAGGTGGCTCAGTGGTTGAATGCTTGCCTTGCATGCATGAGGCCCTGGGTTTGATTCTTCAGCACCACATATGCAGAAAAAGCTGGAAGTGGCACTGTGGATCAAGTGGTAGAGTGCTAATCTTTAGCTGAAGAGCTGAGGGTCAGTGCTCAGAGTTCAGGCCCCATGATGGACCCCAAAAAAAAAAAGGCCTACTATGCATTTTTATGTGATCTTATGCATACCGAGTTTGAAACAAGACAAAGGTCCTCTAAGTAAGGTAATTCTGGTTCTTTCTCCAACTAGGGAAAATAGCCATGGAAATCAATAGTTTAGATAGGAGTGATAATAACAGTATTTTCAGTCTTTGGTGACTATTGAACTGTTCAATCTATAGACATTTTCTAACAAAAATGTTAAGACACAGGAATATCTAGATCAAGATTTTGTGGGCTTGTGATCCATGTGGGACTTAAAATGGGAAGGTAGTGTCCAGAGTACCAGTACATAACCACGGTGCTGGACTGCTTCCCAAGACAAGAGTGGCAAGGACGAAATAAGTACCATTGATTACATGCTTCAACTGCAGGCTAACCAATGTGTTACACATTTACTATATATTATTCAATGCTTAGAACTACCCAACTCTTGGCTGTATAAAACAGATTTAAATCGAAAAGGAATTTAACATAAGCAGTTTATAAAATGAAACACAATAGACCAGTTCCTCAGATCACAGTGGTTAGAATGAGAGACATGGTCATTGTTAGGATTTTCTTTCTTTCCTCATCTTGTTTATCGATTCATTTGTATCTTTTCCTCTTTCTACTCCCCCTCATCCCTTTTTCTCTATGTTCACATCAGCTTCATTGGTGTCTGTAGTAAACATCAGATGTTTTCACAGAGTGAAAGCAAAGAAACCCAGAATCCAGGGCTTATATACTTACTCCTTTACTATCGGCGTCAAAGGCTTTACCTCAACTCTAAGAAACTTCAGAGTAAGGACATGGATTGTCTTGTCTTATATCAAGTATCTACTCTAAGTCTACATACTACAGCCAGAAAATGGTTGACATTTTTATCCATAACACTCATTAGGCCAGAAAGTACAGTAAAGGGAATGAAAAAGAGAGAAATGATCAAGAGAATCATTAGGAAATTAATAAATTAATGTGAGAAGTGGAAGTACGGATTTTTTGATGCCTTTTTTGGAAGTGAGAAATTGGGATGAAGCTAAGGTAAGTAAGTTGCTTGAAATATCATCTGATGATTTGATCCAACTGACACATAACTGTCTATATTCTTCCATATAGGCCAAAAGCCATATTGGTACATCAAAAATGCTAAGCTATTTATAAGTCCTCAGGGAAGAGATTTTGCTCACCTTATTAAAGGAAAGAATAGGTTTTAGGAAGGTAGTGAGGGGATTATTCCATAGAAGGCTGACCAGAGGCCTTCTGACATCTTGGAGGTCAAAGGGGAACATAGTCTCAATGGGGTAGAATGCTTGTTACTTGACTATGTTCCCTGTGGATCCTTGGCACTCAGATCACATACTGCTCTGTGGTTGGCACAAAGGGGATTTGTAGCACTTTCTTTATGGAGGTCATGCCTGTGGCTACTTGGTAAGAGCTTCCTCTGAAGAGCAGCATGATGACAACTCATCAGTATGCCATCAGAAACAAAGAAATCTATTCCTATCTCTCTCTCTCTATCTATCCATCTATCTTGGTCAGTTGTGGGGCTTGAATTCAGAGCCTGGGCACTGTCCCTGAGCTCTTTTGTTCAAGGTTAGCACTCTACCTCTTTGAGCCACAGCACCATTTCTGGTTTTCTGGTGGTTAATTGGAGATAAGAGTCTCAGTGGATTTTTCCTTCCCAGGCTGACTTTGAACCACAATCCTCATATCTCAGCCTCCAAGTAGCTAGGATTACAGGCATGAGCCATCAGTGCCTGGCTGAGATACTCATAATTTTTAATCAAACTTGGACAGCAAAGTCTCAGCCTATACTCTCTTCCTTGTCCTAGCTTCACCATAGTTTGGGAATGGAAAAAGTTAGTATGAACCATATCTAAAAGAGCCTAAAGCCAAAAGTGGACAATACAGGAAGCCCTAGGAGAGCAATTCTCTGAATTGTATGGTCTCTCAAACATCAACTACTTCTTCCTAGGCAGAATCTGAGTTACATTCTCTAAGAAATAGCTTCAGTCTCAGTCAACTCTTTCCTTCCTTCTGTTGTAGATTTCTGATCCTCTTCACTGACTGCTATTCCTACTTTTTGTTCATTTCATACAGTCTTGTTTACTAATCAGCATCTTAACCTTCCCCTCTGCTCTTCTCCCTCTAGTCATATTCCCATGTTTCCTGGTTTTACTTCCTTCTTGTATGAAGACAAGAAGTGGACTTCTTCCTGCTCTTTCTGCCAACAGGGCTGGAATATTAGGAATGTGTCCAGTCTCTATTGTGAATTTAACTTCAAGCACTTCTCCAAAGAATGCTGCGAGTATCCTCTCAGGTCATTTTGCCCACTCTAGGAAAACAGTACCTTTTGCTTATTGATAAACTTGGATTTGTATCTCTGCTTTACCATTAATAGAGAGCACTTCGACTTTCCAATAATTCCCAGAGCTCATCATCATATAGTCGTGTGTGTGTGTGTGTGTGTGTGTGTGTGTGTGTGTGTATGTTGACGGGACTACAGAATCTAAAATGTGACACCTTGGCTTTTGAGAAAACAGCAGAAGCAAGAAGGGCACACTTACCTCCCTCTTGACTTCATTGTTTTCTCCAAATCAGGTGATAGAACTTTCCTGTGAGAAGAGCCCTCCTTATACCTAAAGGAAGAGAATGTTTTTATTCTTTTTTTTTTTTTTTTGGTC
>NW_012275819.1:0-2295 GCF_000151885.1 Dipodomys ordii
TCAGTGGTAGAGCGCTTGCCTTGCATGCCTGAGGCCCTGGGTTCGATTCCTCAGCACCACATAAGCAAAAAGAAAAAAGATGGAAGTGGTGCTGTGGTTCAAGTGGTAGAGTGCTAGCCTTGAGCTGAAGAGCTGAGGGACAGTGCCCAGGCCCAGAGTTCAGGCCCACTACAGGACCAAAAAAAAAAAGGTGGTAGGGGGGTAGGGGGAAGAGGTTGTCACACCTATGTATAACCATCTATGAGACTCCATCTCCAAAATAACCAGCAAAAAAGGTATTTCTCAAGAGGTAGAGGGGCAAAGCCCTAAGGAAAAAATAAAACACCTTATTAATATCAAGCAACTTGCTGGGTGCCAGTGAGTGGCTCAAGCCTATAATCCTACTCAGGAGGCTGAGATCTGAGGATCTCAGTTCAAAGCAGCCCAGGAAGGAACATCCATGAGACTCTTATCTCCAATTAACCACCAGAAAACCCAAAGTGGCCCTGTGGCTCAAGTGGTAGAGTGCTAGTCTTAAGCTGAAGAGGTCAGGGACAGCACCCAGGCCCAGAATCAAGCCCCACAACTGGCCAAAAAATTAAAAAAAAAAAAAATTAAAAAAAAAATCAAGCTCTAAAATAAGCCAAAATATTAACCTACACTGATCAAAATCCCTAATACTGCATACCAACAACTGTCCATGTAAAGTTATACCTTACCTCTATACCATCAAAACAGAGTTTGATAACTGGTACAAATGCCTCTTCAACAGCCTACAATAAAAGCAAACAAGTATTCACTTAAGTACATGTTAGCCTCATACTACCATTACAGCTTTACTGTTTGTTGCTACTGTTTTCTTACTTTCAGTATTAGGGACTTATGACCATCATGGTACTGCTCTATCACTGAGCGGCTTATGTCCCTAGCCCTCTTAGTACATTTATTAAATACCTGAAATTATTCAGTTAAGTATATTTCTCCACAAAAGAAATTCCTCAGCAACTAGCCCTAGGCTCTAGGATTGAAATCCTTAATTGCTGTCCATTCATCAGGTGTGTTACTATTCCTAGTTTACATAAGTCTATATACTATATTTGCCTCTACTTCCTAATCTGTAAGGAATTCACAAGTTGTGATTTCAGGCTTGTTATAAAGGGTGAAAGGCAAACACATTAAGTGTTTTAAATGGCCTGGCAAACTGGAAAAGCCCAATAAATGACAGCTATGCCATAAAATTCATCCAACTGACTACATAAACTTTTACAACAACTTCCCTGTCATCTCCAAACATTTACATACTCTTAAATCTTTTACTTCTTCCTGTAACTTCAACTTATCATAGAATGAGGTGAAAAAGTCACTTCGATCAACATGTCTTGGTGCAACACACAACGCATCAATATCGGCACCTTGGGGGAAGAAAAAAAAAAAACCATCCCATTAACCACTACTACAATAAAACTATTCTACATCTTATCATGGTAGTATTTAATATGAACAATGTTTAACACCATATTAGTAAGCTCAAAGTAATAGCAAAGTTGTGATTAAAATTTTCAAATAAAGCAAAAATATTTCTAATTAGTGGGGCATTTTCCCCCATGAAGTATCCTGTACTTACTGAGGACACTTAGGAAAACAGGCAAGCACATTCCAAGTATTATCATGTCTTACTCACAGGCATGTTCATTTAAAAAAAAGAATGGTTTCCTTCTATACACTCTGTGACTGGAGTTTATCAGAACCTCTACTAAAAAAATAGGTTAAAATTGGTAACAAGGATCACAAAAAGAGACATCGATATGGCATCAGGTCAACACAGTCATTCTCCTAAAAGATGAGAGGCAATACTCTGAAAACTATGTATTTACCATGTTCAAGAAGGGCAAGGCTGGTGATATACTTCTGTGGTAAAACATATGCCTAGCATTCTTGAAGCCCTGAGTCCAATCCACCACTGTTAACACTCAGAGTGCCAAGAAAGAAGGATATATAAAATGTACAAAACATATTGAAAGCAGACATACTATTAATGCGATAGAGTAAGAGATGCTAGGGTCAGGGAAGAATCCCAGAACACAGAACACCACATTGCTGACCAGTTTTATGTCAATCAGACCAAGCATGGTAACAGTCTTGCAAACCAAGCATCCAGGAGACAAAGGAAAAGGATTATACTTTCAAGGACTAAGTGCTATGTACTGAGACTGTTTCAAAAAACTTAGGACTGGGGCTGAGAAGGTGGCTCAGTGGTAGAGCGCTTGCCTTGCTTGCATGAGGCCCTGGGTTCTATTCCTCAGCACCACATAAGCA
>NW_012275820.1:0-1108 GCF_000151885.1 Dipodomys ordii
TGGGAAGGTGGCTCAGTGGTAGAGCGCTTGCCTTGCATGCATGAGGCCCTGGGTTCGATTCCTCAGCACCACATAAGCAAAAAGAAAAAAAAAGAGGGAAGTGGTGCTGTGGCTCAAGTGGTAGAGCACTAGCCTTGAGCTGAAGAGCTGAGGGATAGTGCCCAGGCCCAGAGTTCAGGCCCCACAACTGGACCCCAAAAAAAAGAATTAGCTCCCAAATGGCCCACTGAGGTATTTCAATAAAACCATGTTTGAGCTCTACTCAGGAAGACAGAAATGAAGGTGTATTTTTGTCAATAACTGACCATGAAAGCTTCTTCAAATGTGACTTTAATTCACTCTGTCAATTTAATCCACTCTGTCTTGTACTAAACATACTTGTTTAGTACAAGAAGATACTGGGTATGTTTAGTACAAGAAGGTACTGGGGGCCAGAAAAAAACCTCGTTTCCAGTAAGCTAGGCCCTCTGGCTTCCGAGGAATGATAGGAAGGCAAGTCTTGTCCCTGCCTTTGTGAACTACCATCCATTCGTTCATTACTCAGTTACTCATTCTTTACCTTTAAAGCCTTTATTGAGCACTCCTCAGAAGGAGGCACCAGGAACACAAAATAGATGAATATGTGTCTTATATTCACAAGAGCTAAGAGTCTAGCCACGTGCACATAACTAGGCACTGATGGCTGATGCCTGTAATCCCAGCTACTGGGATCTGTGGATCATGGTTTGAAGCCAGCTAAGGCAGGAAAGCCTATGAAACTCTTTTTTCTAAGTAACCCACAAAAAGCCAGACGTTGAGCTGTGGTGCAAGTAATAGAGTGCCAGCCTTGAACAGAAAAAGCAAAGAGACAATGCCCAAGCCCTGAGTTCCAGCCCCAGTCCTGAGACAAATATAAATGTATCCATGTGCACCCACACACAAACATAGTGAATAGAAGCTGCTCATGAATTTGGCTCATAAATGAGCATGAACAAAAAGCAAAAAGCACTAAAAGTATAGAATGAATGATCTGTAACAGAATGAAGCAGTATCTCATAAGGAACTTGATCTTTTTATTAGAAACACACACACACACATATATATACATATATATGTGTGTATATATATA
>NW_012275821.1:0-5696 GCF_000151885.1 Dipodomys ordii
GAAGGAAGGAAGGAAGGAAGGAAGGAAGGAAGGAAGGAAGGAAGGAAGGAAGGAAGGAAGGGAAGACAGAAGGAAGAAAATATACTAACAGAACCCAACAGTGGATCTTCAGGCCTGTGAGTGGCCTGGAGAGTGCTTCCCTCGGAGTTCAGCAAGCGCTACTCAAAGCAGCAGCTTCTCCTAGGTACACAGTGGGCCCAGCCCTCAAGGGAAAGCAGAGACTCCATGGATGAAGACACAAAAGAAACTCACTCTGCACACAAATCACACATCATGTTCAAAAACAAGAAGGAAAAAAACTAACACTACATAAGGTAAAAAGTGACTTCATATAATGCCAAGCTATAAATTACTAACTGTATACCAAATATCCTTGACCCAATCTTATACAGGTTGGCACAATTTCAAATGTGCTAAGTTAAGTCTAAGCTCTTAGTTAAAATGTCTTCTTATTATTTTGTTTTCATATCTATGGCAACCTCTTTCCAAAAACTCTAAATTAATAATTTTTAATGATAGTTACAGAATTTCTTAATGTACGGGCAATCAAATTTAATTTTCCAAAACTGCAATGCATAAAAAAACTACTCTGGATGTTATTTCTCCAATGCAACATAATATAAGCTGACATAGTTGTATCTACAGAGACTAACTTGAAAAGAGTATTATTCCGCGAAACTCTGAAGCTCTGAGTGGTGATACTGGTTTGGACTCGTCTGTCAATTCAGACTTCTCCAGAAGCAAGTGAGGAGAGGGTGAGTTGAGCTGTTAGGTACCAACGATTTCCTTGTCTTCATGTGTGACCTCATGACTGGCGCCTCCACCTTGAAGTGCCCTGTGGGTTGGGCAAGATCCTTAGAACTCTGGCCCCCAATCCGAAGCCTAGAGGGCACCTTGTATTCTAGGGGGAAGGGGCTGGAGTTGTGGAGCAGCAGTTTCACTTAGGGTTCCCCAGTGCCAGATGTGTTGTGAACGTCAGAAGAGACCCCTCTGGTCCACACAGCACATCCCTTGGGAAAGTCTGGAAAAAGGAAGGTCTGAAAAAGCACATGTGTTCCAAAGTACTAATACTTCCGTGATCAAACACACCAAGATTCAGTCTCTAGCACATACATAAAGATTACCAGCAGTCTCATGCCTTGTCTCATGCCAAGGTTTGGCCCCACATGAGCTATGGGAACTGCGCAGGTCTTGGGGCTCCAGGGTAGCAGAACTGCGCTGAGGGCCTGGACACTGGCCTAGCTTACGCAGAGCCCTGCGTGCAGGCCTGTGGGCCACCTCACTGACAGAAGCAGCAGCGCTGCCGCCATCCAACCAATTACCAAAAACCACCTCTCTTTCTTCGTTCTTCTTACTTAGCTGATGACAGAAACATCTATTTTTTAAAAGGCACTGATGGATCCGATCCAGTGGCCCAGCCAAGCTTGAATAAAACCTCACAGGCTGCCTGCCATGACACCTTCCTTGCTACTGGGCAGAGCTGAAGACACAGCTCGCAGTCTGGGGGGCTGCGGTGGTCTGGGGGCCGCGGCGGTCCGGGCCTGCGGTCAGGCCCGGTGGCTGCCGTCTGCGCCTGGACCAAGTGTGCAAGGGTGCTTCGTGCAGACACAGAGGCGGGGAGCTAGGGCCCGCCGCTCCCCCACTGTGGAGGACAGGATCCCCACTCCCCTGCTCCCTGCTCCCAGGAGTGCTCGTTAGGGGTTGGAGCACCAAGAACAACTCAGCAGAGCTAAGGCTACAAGAATGCATAATTTATGGAGTCAGAAACAAGAACATACCTTGAAGAGAAGAGGATAGGGGAAGGGAGGGGAGGTGGGAAGAAAAGCCACCCCACCCCAGGGAAACAGTGAGCCGGCAGGAAGCTGAACATCTACACCCACCGTGGAACACAAAGCTGGGTCACCATGGGAGCGGGTGCCGGCTAGAGACGCCAGCCTTTTCATATTCCTTTCTCCCGTTCAATGGGAGTCAGGAATGGAGGGAGAGATTGTGGAATTTATGAGCTCAATTTGTTACTTGAGCCAGAACCTAATTTAGGTTTAATTGTATTTTTTAGGACCAAATTCTACCTATATTTCACTGCTTTTAGAATTTACTTCCATCCCTGTAAAAACAACCTAAGAGAGAGGAAAAGACCAGATGAATGTTCAGTACCAGGGGGCGCCTCGCCGCCCTGCCTGCCACCCCCACCCCCCTCAACCTGCCACCCCCTCGCTCCTGCCCTCTCAACTTGCCACACACACACCCCGCCCTCTCAACCATGTGCCCCTGGCCTTGCGATTCTCATGGGACACACATGAAACGCTGGGACTTGGTGAGCCTGGCACCAGCATCGCCTTGAGACACCGCGTACACAACCAGCATCAACAGGCGGAGCATCACAGCTCGCTTCAGGGGTGGGGGTATTATAGAGATCAGAATTACTTTAACCAACTCCAGAGGTTCTTTGAACAGGCTTCCGTACCAAATGCATTCTGTGCTTCTCTCCTGATGAACAGCCCGCCGCCTGCCCCGGCCGCTGTGCCTTGAGGGCCTTCAGCCACCAGTCTGTACCTAAGCGGGGCACAGGAATACTTCCTCTGCCTGTGCTTGTAGCACCTTATAGGACATAATTAGATGGCGTGTGTTGGTGATGCTATCTAGCAGAATAATACAGAGCAGCCTTTGGAATCAATCTCAGGTTTCTCAATTTTCAGTGGTTCTGCGGGTTGTTGGGGTGAACTCCATGAGAGGTGAACTGTATCTCAATAAGCTGTTTTCAATGCACATTACATAGCACAGAACAAGCTCAAACACAACAGAGTGTAAAGAAGCACAGAACTACCTATAAATACTACCCCACCTGGGCACACAGAGGTGGCACAGGCCACCAGGACCCTGGGTGTCACAAGGAGTGACATTTCATTGACAATTGGTCAGTGTATCCAGCCCTTCAGTACATGTGCTTTCAAATTTTCAACCACGAACATGTTCCTTCTCTAATGGGGGTAAGAGGAAGGCACAGCCATGATTTCACCAGGGTTTTGTTCACAAATGTGAATGTGGGTACATTGAACTTACACTGCATCTAGAAGACACTGAAGTAACTTGGTTGCTTGGCCTGATCTTAGCTGAATATCAGCAGAGCTGAGACATAATACACAGTATAGGGCATACCAAGTACTGGTGTGTGTATGCGAGAGAGACAGAGAGACAGAGAAGGAGGGAGCTGAGACAGTACAGGGCACACCAAGCACTCTGTATCTGAGGGCGAGGGGGGGGGGCGGTTAAACTCAGTACTTGTTAGTTGACAACTCATACTTGCTAGGCTGACACTCTATCATTTGAACCATACCTCCAGCCCTGCTTTATGCTGGTTATTTTGGAAATGGAGTCTGGCACATTTTTCTGCTTAGCCTGGTCTTGAACTTCAAGCAGTCTTAGAGAGGAGCCTGGTCTTGAACTTCAAGCAGTCTTAGAGAGGAGCCCAGAAACTCTTCTTGCCTGAGAACTCTGATCCTGTGGTCCACAAAGACGCAGAGGGCTTTGACATAGTTTTTTCCTAGTCCTTCCTGGTTGTGGGTGCCAGACTGCTCACTGAAAGCCCACTGCTAAAAGGTCTCACATGAGTAAGGCAAGGCAAAGAAATGGAAGGATAAAAGGTGAACAAATGCAGCAGTGGTACTCACTGGACACTATGTTGAAAGCGAACTATACAACTTGTGGGCAGGGTTGGGAGAGAAAAAACTGGGAGAGAGTGAGGGAAGGGGTGACACTGTCCAAAAAGAAATGTGCTATAAGTCCTCTGTATATCAACTTCATAACCTAGAAAAATGCTTAAAAAGGTCTTATATGGGAACAAGACTTTCCAATTCAATTATTTAATTCTGAGAATATCTTTAAATATAAAAAACATTCCACCATACTGGGCATGGTGGTGCAAGCTGGTTAATTCTCACTTCTTGGAAGGGGGGAGGGGGGTGCTGGTCATGGTTTGAGGCCAGCCAGGGCAGAAAAAAGTTTGTGAGGCTCCATCTCAACCAATGGCTAACTGCATTGATGGGTACCTGTCACCCAAGCTAAGGGGAAAGCAAGCACAATGGCTGGGTAGAGTGACACCTGCCTGTCATCCCCACAACTGAAGAGAAACACAAACTGGAGGATCACAGTCTAGGCTCACCGAGGCATAAAGCAAGATTTTTGTCCTGAAAATAACCAGGAAAAAAAACTTGACATTAATAATTTAAAAATAAAGAGCTGGGCACCAGTGGCTCACACCTGTAATCCTAGCTACTCAGGAGGCTGAGATCTGGGGATTGCAGCTCAAAGTCAGCCTGGGCAGGAAACTCTGTGAGACTCTTAATCTCCACTAAACTACCAAAAAAGCTAAAAAATGTAGCTGTGGCTCAAGTGGTAGAGCACTAGCCTTGAGCAAAAAGCTCGGGGATAGTGCCTAGGCCCTGAGTTAAAGTCCCAGGATGGGCACAGAAGGAAGAGAAGGGGGAAATGGGGCAGAGGGCAGAGGGAAGGGAAAAGGGGAAGGAAGAGGGAAGGGAAAAGGAGAAGGGAGATGGGAGGGGAGAGGAGGGGACAGGAAGGACTGAGAAAGTGTCTCAAAATGGTGTAAGACCCTGAGTTCACCACCTCAGTACTGACCAAAAAAAAAAAAAAAAAAAAATGCTTGAGCACAACGTTATTCTTCCTGACTTAAGTTCAAATTATCAGCACTGTCAGGAGACTGGGTCATTCATCCAGGACAAATTTTCCTTCCCCTTTTCACTATGGAGCAGAAAAGCAATCCCAAGACAGAGACACAGAGCTCTCCTAAAGCAGGTGGAAGACAACCCATGGTTCCGAGACAGGAGGCTCAGGAAGCTGAGTTTTGTTCCAGTGCCATGGCAGCCTCCCCATGGTCCCAGCACTGACTTGAAGAGGGAGGCGGACTTTGTGGCCAGACCTCTCTCAGGAGGCTCCCTAGGCCACTGTGGCCACCATGGTAGAACCATGCAGAAATGGATGCTCTCAGGAGAAAGGGGAGGCTGGGAGGGGAGGAGAGCAAGGGAACTAGCCAGAAAACTGGGGTGGTGGAGAGCTGAGCCGGGTGTGGGAAGAGTAGAAGGGGTAAGAGGAACCTGCATCAAAGAGGAGAGGTGACCACAGGCGCAGTAAGTGAGCATGGAGAGAGAGACTGGAAGAGCGAGCTCTGCATGGCTGACCCGTAACCAGCCCCACTGAGCTGCCCAGGCCACCTCAGCAGGTGCCAGTCCCCCGTCTTCACATCTTTCTTAAATCCCACCCTCTCCCTAGGGCACAAACCGAAACATTGGTCTCGTGTCCTCTGGCTCTTTGGCAAGGGCGTGTGGGACTAGGTCCCCACACTCTATGGGTCCGATCCTGAGTTCACAGTACCAGGCCACGGTTCCACACCTGACCAGACCCTGGAACTCCACACTATGGGTAAGCATCCGAATCTGAGTCCCAAAGCCAAGGCCGGCCGCCGCCCTGCCAGGAGTGTTCCCTCACTGCTATCCCGGGAGGCTGTGCAGCTGGAGAAGTCCTCCCACGGCCACACTAGCCAGGCACTGTCCCTTGGGGTCCAGCCCCAGTCCTCCAGACATCCCTGGACATGTTCCTTTCTGCTTCCCCTTCCCTTGCCACCTACATAAGAATGATGGCTTAGCAAACCTCTCCTCTGGCAACACACACACACACACACA
>NW_012275822.1:0-3148 GCF_000151885.1 Dipodomys ordii
TTTCTGGTGGTTTATTGGAGATAGGAGTCTCACGGTCTTTCCTGCCCAGGCTGGCTTTGAACCGTGATCCTCAGATCTCAGCCTCCTGAGTAGGTAGGATTACAGGCGTGAGCCAGCAGCGCCCGGCTGGGCTTTTTTCTTTTTGCTTATGTGGTGCTGAGGAATTGAAGCCGGGGCCTCATGCATGCAAGGCAAGCGCTCTACCACTGAGCCACCTTTCCAGCCCAGAGGTCACTTTCATAAGGAAGACAAATCCACACTGTGAGCCGAACCTACCTTGGCCTGCCTACATCCTTCGTTTTGGACCTTCTTGCTCCTGGATGCGTGGGCTTGCTTGGGGGCCACATAAGAGACAGGAAAGGCGGCAGCAACAATGAGACGTGAGAGGGGCAGAGTTGCTCTTGGGAATGCAGTGACATATTCCAGTTAGCATTTGCGTAAAAGATTTAGAGAGCGTGATTCACATTAAAGTTTGGAGCTAGGCTTGGTGGCAGATACCTGTCATCCTTAGCATTCAAGAGGCTGAGGAGGGAAGATCCTGTAGTTCAAGGCCAGCCTGGACTTGTCTCAAAAAGTTTTTAAAAGTTAAACTGGAGTTAGGATATGGAAATTACTTCATTATCATCATTTTCTTTTTTCGTTCTTTCTTTTTTTTTTTTTCCTTTGCCAGCTCATGAAGCTTGAACTATCCTGGGCTTGTCTTTCGCTCAAGGCTAGCAGCTTCACCTCTGTGAGACACAGCTCCACAGCTCCAGTTTTCTGGTGGCTAATTGGAAATAACTTTCCCGCCCATACGGCTTTGACCGCAATCCTCAGCTCTCAGCCTCCTGAGTAGCTAGGATTACAGGTGTGAGCCATAAGTACAGGGTTTAATGATCATGAATTTCTAAGGGAGAGCTGGAGCGCTGCTGGTGACCTGATGTGGGGGAAGCCATCAATTTGAGCTGTTCCTGGGCCTGCCTCCTTCCATGTAGAGAACCAGAAATTCTCTTTCCTCTGAGTGGCAGAGTGAGGACCCACTGCCTACCTGATATGGAGAAAGCACCACATACAGGATCCCAGTATGTCTAACGAGCCCATTGCATGGTGTGGGAGCACCAGATCTAGGCTCCGAGCAGCCTCAGCCAGTGACTGTGGGAAAGTCATAAATCGCTTAGCCTCAGCTTTCCCGTCTGGCATATGGAACTAAGACCTTACAGAACAATTAGAAAACCCCAAATGATCAGGGAAGGAAAGGACTTGTCGGTGTGCAGCAGAGTAAGCTTTTTCAAAGCCAACCACAGGATGTCACGCACTTTGCTCTGGGGCAGGGTGCTGTCCTCCTGCTCTCCTTGAATATCAGATTTTCCTGTCCTTGTCATACTCACTGCTTCCATCCCAGGAACATTTCCAGTTGGGCCTTCTACCTCTGAGCAGGAACTGATAAAGAAATAACTCACCCCCAAAGTATTCTAGGTTCCTGGTACCACCCCCACCTCCAACACACACACACACACACACACACACACACACACAGCCCTGCAACCTAGTATGACCAATCCCATGAGTCACCTGGATAAAGAAACAAATGAATGTGTGAGTGAGAGGAATGGGTGAATGAAGGACTCCATAAATGGGCAGTTACTCCCTTAGAGAATGAGACTGCTCCCAACCAGGATGCTGAGTGCTCCCAAAGGAAGTCACCTGGGACTTTCCCCATGACTGGCCTATGAGAGAGCCACACCTTCTGCCATCCTTCAGACCTGTGTCTACTTTCCTCCCTACCTTCATTGTGGGATCACATATACTAAACCTGTACCCGGGATGCAATAGGTGCTCCATAAATGTATGGTGAACTAAAGGAGAAGACAGGAAGGTGAATAAGACATCCTGCCTTGCAAACGTTCACAATTCAGTAGGAGAGAAGCTGCAAGTAAGGTGCCAAAGCACAGAGCACAATAAGACAACCAGAACACAAAAGGGTCAAGGAGAGCAGGCACTGTGCATCAAGCCTGTAGTCCTAGTTACTTGTGAGGTAGCGAAGTAGGGATCTATCATCTGAGGTCAACCCCAGGCATAAAAGTTCAGGACATTCCATCTCAACCAATGGTCGGATGCTGTGGTTCAAGTCTCATCCTCAGCGTTGTGGGGAAGCACAAGTAGGATTGATGCATCTGGCCCAGGCATAAAGTAAGACTCTACCCCCAAATAATAACCAATGCAAGGGCCAAGGGGGACATGCAGTGGGAAGTAGAAAATCTCACAGAGGTTCCCAAAGGAACCAAATGGAATTGGAAGCTGGACTTGAAGAGAAAGATCTGGAGGCCCTGAGTCAAGGCAGAGGTGTTCCTGACAGGATAGGGAAATGGGCAGCTCCCAAGAGGAAGGCCAGTTAAGTTAGGTCCCTCAAGAAGATTTAGTAGAGACCACAGAGTAGATTTGAGTAAGAGTATGCCATGTGAGGCTGGGTGTGGTTGTACACATTTGGAATCCCTTGCAGTTACTCAGGAGGTAAAGGAAGCAGGGCTGAAGGCTCAGGCCAGTCTGAGCCAATGTTCCAGACTTTGCTTTTAGTTCAATAGACTAAAAGCAAAAGGGCTGGGAGTGTGGCTCAGTGATTGAGTGCCTGCTTAGCAAGTTCAAACTAAAACAACTAAAAGAAAAAAGTCAGGGCTGGGAAGGTGGCTCAGTGGTAGAGTGCATGCCTTGCATGCATGAGGCCCTGGGTTTGATTCCTCAGCACCGCATAAGCAGAAAAAGCTGGAAGTGATGCTATGACTCAAGTGGTAGAGAGTTAGCCTTGAGCTGAAGAGCTCAGGAACAGCACCCAGGTCCAGAGTTCAGGCCCCACGACTGACCAAAAAAAAAAAAAAAGTGTGCTATGTATTGTAATGTGAAGAAAGAAAAATAATTTTCTCACTACTCTTCTTAATTCTCTAACAGGACCTCTGTATAAACGACAGACTAACAAGAGAAACACAAGTGCCTGTTAACATGTATACACGGAAAGATACACAAGAGAAAAAGAGTCAGTCTTGCCTGAAGCCAATGGCTCACACCAGCAATCCTAGCTATTCAGGAAGCTGAGATCTGAGGAAAACAGTTTTAAAAAAGCCAGGCCATGGCAGGAAAGTCCTTTGAAACTCTTTTTTTTTTTTTTTTTTTTTAA
>NW_012275823.1:0-3301 GCF_000151885.1 Dipodomys ordii
TCAGCTCAAGGCTAGCGCTCTACCACTTGAGCCACAGCACCACTTCCGGCTTTTTTCTTTTTGCTTATGTGGTGCTGAGGAATCGAACTCAGGGCCTCAGGCATACAAGGCAAGCGCTTTACCACTGAGCCAACTTCCCAGCCCTGGAAGGGATTATTAAACTGACTCTATCCAAGACAGTAAGTAGCCCCTGCCCTAGACCATCCAGCCAAGGGCACTGGAGGAGCTAGGCAGCCTTCTCCTTTTTCCTTATTATCTGCCTTTCCTTACCCACAGGACTCTTTTAGTCCCTGTGTCAGCAAGACCCTGTCTCAGAAATAAGGGGGCATTATGACTCACATTTGTAGCTACAATAGGGGTTTAGATGGAAAGATCAAGTTTTGAGGTTATACCTGGACAAAAAGCATGAGACCTCATCTAAAAAAGAACTAAAGAAAAAAGGGCTGGGGCATAGCTCAACTGGTAGAGCACCTGCCTAGCAAGCTGAAGTCCTTAGTTCAAACCCCGGTTCTGCCAAAACAAGAGATAGGAGAGAAAGGGGAGAGAGA
This sequence comes from Dipodomys ordii, assembly GCF_000151885.1. Classification (NCBI taxonomy): domain Eukaryota; kingdom Metazoa; phylum Chordata; class Mammalia; order Rodentia; family Heteromyidae; genus Dipodomys; species Dipodomys ordii. The sequence continues at coordinate 549 of NW_012275823.1, forward strand.
GGGGAAAGGGAGAGAAGAGAGTAGAAGAGAGAGAGGGGAGAAGGAGAGGGGAGGAGAGAGAGGGGAGAAAGGAAGGGGGGGAGAGAGAGCAGAAAGAGGAGAGAAAAGAAAGAAGGGAGAAAGAAGGAAGAGGAGGGAAGGAGAGAGAAGAGAGGAAGGGAGGGAGGGAAAGAGGGAGGGAGGGAGAGAGAGAGAGGGAAAGAGGGAGAGAGGAAGAGAGAGAGAAAGGCAGAGAGGGAGAGAGGGAGACTGAGAACATTTGGAGAGCTGAGGATACCAGATAACTGATTGTAGGGGTCATGGTTGGCAGCAAGTTTCCTGTAGATTTTAGTAAGCTCAGCACAGATGTTAGGTAGTTGTAAGCATAGATGCACACATATGTGTACACACACATAGGACCTCACACATGCAATTAGCCTGTAATCTAAAGATCACTTTCAGAAAGTTGAGGTGCTTTGTCTCATTATGGCAATATCTGGCATAAACATATTTGCAGCCCCAGTCTGCGCTGGGATTTACAAGAAATATTTAGAGCTTTCTCAGCATGGCATTTTCAATCATGTTCTATAAATAGGATGCTGTTAAGTGAGCTATCACGAAAACAAAGAAAATGTTACTGCTTGGTCTTTATTGGTAGATTCTTAATGATGGTATATATAGAAGGGCATGGAGCTGGGCGTAGTGCTCACACCTGTAATCCTAACTACTCTGGAGGCTGAGATCTGAGGATCGTGGATCGAAGCCAGCTTGGGCTGAAAAGTCACTGTAAGGGTCTCAGCTTCAATTAACCACCAGAAAACTGGAAGTGGTATTGTGGTTCAAAGTGGTAGAGCACTAGCCTTGAGTAAAAGAGCACTCAGGCCCTGAGTTCAAGCCCCACATCTGACAAAAAAAGAAAAAAAAAGGCATAGAAAGAGACAGGCTGACCTGCCATCCTGGAAGGCAGACTATGCTTGGTGTGGAGGCCCAGTAAGAAATGGGTACCCCTTTTTGGAAGCTTGAGGCAAGAACCATATATTGCACAGAGGCACTCACTATGCTTGAACACATGGCTTTCATTTCAACCTGTCATGGAGGCTGTTTTATAGTTTGGAATGAGTATAGAGGTATAAAGCTTTGGTTAGTATTTCAAAGAACTAAAAAAGAATGACTACACCAAGGGAGAAAGATCTATTCCCAAGAAAAGCTGGAAGGCAATATAAAAATAACTGGTCTGAACATGTAATCATAAAGCATACACAAACAAATTAGTGTTCCAGGTTTTCCAATAATATAACAAGATTTGCTTCACTTTTTGTCATCTAAACTGCTAGAGATCAACACACATCACATATTTTATTAGTTTTTTTGGTCAGTCATGGGACTTGAACTCTGGGCCTGGGAGCTGTCCCTGAGCTCGTCAGCTCAAGGTGAGTGTTCTACTACTTGAGCCCCAGTGTCACTTCCGGTTTTCCAGTGGTTAACTGGAGATAAGAGTCTCATGAACTTTCCTGTCCCAGCTGGCTTTGAACTGAGATCCTCAGATCTCAGCCTCCTGAGTGGCTAGGATTACAGGCGTGAGCCACAGGTGTCTGGCTTCGTATTTTATTTTAAACACTGTATATGCTATCTTGGTATTTTCTTTATTAATATTAGAAACAAATATGTTGGCCAATAACTACTACAATTATCTTCTTGATAGCTAGGTTGCCATTGGAAAAGTCATGCTAAATAAACAATGACATACAATTATACATCAAAAAAAAATCAGTGCTCCAAAAAAATCAAAACAGAGGTAGAAATATACAAACATGAGTCCAAAAGGCAAGTAACAAGATTGGCAAGGAGCTAGAAATTGACAATAGTCCTCATAGCATCATTAAAGCCTGATGAGGTGTGACTGCCCCCCTCCTTACCTCACTGCAGTCTCCAGCTGGGCTGTGGGACGACTGGGCTTCTTCATCTAGTGGCTCGATCACTGTCACCTCTGTGAACTCCTCCACAGACTCTTGGAACTCAGGCAAGGACCTTCGTCCATAACGTTTCCCACCTCTAACATATTTGGGCTGAGCTTCTAGCGAGCAGTCTGGACAAGGAGACAAGAGTCGAGGCCACATGACATGAGAATCTCAGCCCCAAGATGATACTGCCAGCCAGTGGAGACAGTCTCTTATAGTCACCCTAAAATAAACCATCACTGTGGGCCAGTTGTGGCCGTGGGCGTAGATGAGCTTTTGGGTCAGACACACAACATAACTTCCACTTCTGAACAATTCATAGCAGTCCAGCTATATATATATACATATATATATGTATATATACATATATACATACACGTCTGCATATTATGTGAGAAATCCAATGATGAGATTAAAGTAATTATCAGAGTAAGCTCAGGAAAAGAAAAGCAGGGGACCCATGGTTTCCCTTATTTGCAATATCTAGTATATGTATGAGTCAAGCAGAAAAAGTCAGATAATGTGATGTTAGGAAAATGAATCCTTAGATAGGTATTTTAATGTTTTTTTTCTTTCATGCATGTGTTTCTAATGCATTTATAAGTTTATTTCTTTGTTGTTTTGTATGTCCCTCCCCCACAGAATAACCCCCGCTTTCAATATATTTGATGTCAGTATAACTTATGGAGGAGATGGGGAAAAACAAGTCATTTAAGGATTCAGGTGGACCTGTTGCAACAATGAGAAGTACAAATTGTCATGTCAAAAAGGAGCTTTACAATGTCGGTGGGAGGGGAGCGGGGTGGGGGGGAAAGG
>NW_012275824.1:0-6347 GCF_000151885.1 Dipodomys ordii
AAGAAAGAAAGAAAGAAAGACAAAGTAAGAAGAAAATAGTGCTTGTAACAAATTAAGGTAACTGAGACTTGTGCTTTTCAACCAAAGATACACATTAGAGTATTTCAATCTGTGGAAAATTTACAAAGATCCCAGTGTGAAATGAGTAAGGGAAGATGAGTAGCAACTAGGTTGGGTGGTGTTGGACTTTAGTGCCAGTAATGGGAATCAAACAGCTGGCACTCTACCACTTGAGCCACTCCTTCACTTTTGGATATTTTTAGTTGGTTAACTGGAAGTATGAGTCTTTCAGATTTTTCTGTCCCAGCTGACTTCAAACCTCAGTCCTCAAATAGCAATGTTCTAAGTGCCTTGGGTTATAGATTCAAACCACTGGTACCAAGCCTAAGCTAAGTTTTTTTTTAAATGTTAAAAAAATACATTAAGGTCTGAAGTGTGTTAATTACTGGATAACATTGGAAATCATGTAAAATGATTTCCCAACTATTTCTAAGAAACTAGGAAATGTTATTGAGTAACTGGGATGTCAAAATAAATACCAGTAGTATTATGATCCACAGTGGATCATTGTAGGAGGCAAAGAGAACAGCTCTATTTGGACATGTTTGTGAATAGATGAGTGTACATGGGTGCATGGGAATATTCTTGCCCATATAGCATATTTTCCCCCACACGGGGCTTCTTTGTTATGTAATAATAATCTGTGGACAAAACAGCATGCAGAGAGTAGAAACCAGATGCTTACATAATGTACAGCCAAGAAACTATAGCCATAACCAATTATTCTGACTGTTTATATATAAGAAAATATTGGCATCTATGAAATGAGGCTGAAAGCTAATTGTTTTTAATATATAGGTATGCAAGTCTCAAAAACTAAGCAGATTGTGTCCTTCATCATTGCCTTAAAGAAACATCATTAGTTTTATATATGAAATTTTACATAAAAACAATGAGTAATAAATGTGTAGAAGTGTCTACCTGTGTTACCAAAGCAATGTGAACTGTGTACTAATCATTCTCCAGTTTAAAAGCAAGGGTCCACTGATTGAAATGAAACCTAAATCTTCTAGTCTTCAAATTGAAATTTAAATGCTTCATTCTAAAACAAACTTGAATATGCTCATTATATTAAATGTGCATTCTGTAATAAGTTGAACTATCTAACTTGAAGACACTGTACTCATAATCTGACTTTCTGAGTTGGACAAGTGGAATCAGACTTGTTGAATTTATGGTACCACTTAAATAAACAAATTTATTGCTCAAGATGCATTATACTTATAAACTAATTTGTTGAAGGGAAACACCTTTGTATAACTATTTAAAAGTAATAGAAATTAATAATTTAAAAGACAAAAAAGAAAAGCCTTCCACTATTGGTACGCTTTTCCTATTGAGATACTATACTGTCTTTCCTGCATCCTGAAGATCTGTAACTTGTAAAACAACTCTGTCTTTATCAAAGTTTATTGAATTGTGCAAGGTTTACCTTGCTTTTGCAGGTAACTCATTTTAAGGTACCCTGCCCTCTTCTAGACTATGCAGAGTCAACCAAAGCCTTGGCATAGAAAATCACTTGAGGGTCAAAAATACCAAGTCTAAGTAGTGATGCTATAAATAGGCAGTCAAGGGACCCATCTGATATAATGAAATACCAGCATGACGCAGTGGAAGAATCAAATAGATGTAGGCTTCAGCTGGTTACTTGCTTCCCTTTACTCAAGACTGCACCAGGTGCTACAACTAGCACCAAATCACCTGGGCTTCTGGAATATATCACTGGATTTCAGTCATGGATGCAGAAGTCTGGGGACAGTGTCAAATACTTTACATGGCAGCCCAAAATATAGAGATTGAGAGCATGAGTGTCTGTAGTACCAAATAAGTTGAAGTCATGCAGAGAAGAGTTTTGATCTGAGCATATTGAAATAGGTTAATGAGACTCTACACAGAGACATAATCTCAACAGCACCAAAACACACACACACACACACACACACACACACACACACACACACACACACAAAACGCTTTTACATCAATCAAAAACAAATGTGCCTCCTCCAAAAATGTCAATCCAAAGATTGTTTGGCTATGCCATTGCAATAGATACAGATTTATCATAGGTTTTAATTGATTGTGATATTGAAGAAAAGTGCATTTGCTAATTCAGAATACAATTAGAAATATCCTTCTAGGGATGCTTTAGTAGCATATTTGTGGGTCCTATCATCCAGTGTATCTTCTGTTGGAGCTTCCAAGCAATTTATACTTTCTACCATATAACTTGAGGTATGTGGGGGTCACAGCAACAACAATGAAAACATCCTTTTATTTCTTAGATACTTTTATTTTGACAATAGAGACTCAAATAATTTTCTTGATTGCTTTAAGAATTTTAATGAAATAGCATAAAAATAATAAAACAATAAACAAACATACAAATAGGTAAACAAAAATAAATCTTGCTTAAATGCAAACCAAACTTTGCTCATCTCTCCTTTCCCTCCCCTCCTCACCCTGTCTTTCGTTTTCTTAAATTTTAGGCTAGACATTGAATTCTTGTCTGCATTTCCCCCACTTTCTCCTCTTCATTCATTCACCCATTTCCCCTTGAACCTACCCCACCCTTTTGAGTACCCACTTCCTGGTATTTTATTTTGCACAACTTCTGACTTTCTAAGGAATTGACACTATTTGAGATCTTCCCTGAATCTTCCATATTTCAGTTAATACATTTGCATACACTTACATGCCACTCAATGGTATTTAATTATGAGTTTCTAAGCTAAATCTAGGTTCTATCTATAGGAGATGGACTTTTTTTAAGGGGGGTGTTTTTTAACCTGTCTGCTAAGAGGGAACATTTCTAAGTGGGGGAGAGGGGGGAGGAAAATACCAGAGACACATTGTCGGTTGGTTTCCTAAAAGTATAATTTTCTAGAAGCGTTGTGTCAGGAAGCTTGTGTTTCCCATACTCCTCCCCAGCCCCCAACACAGTTAAGACTGTGCAAGGTCAGCTCAGCCTGCAAGAGCAGTCAGCAAGCGGAGCCAGGCTGGGAAGAAATGTGATGCTTGGTTTGCGGTCAGGGTGACCAGGAGTTACTGGTGCCAGGAGGTTCCGTATGGTGTAATCGGAGGGAGAGGGAGACGAGAGTGTAACCATGTTAATCAGAGGGAGTTGAGAGTGTAACCATGGAACCATTTTCTGTAGGATTCTCAGGCCAACTTGAGGTCTAATGGGATGAGGTGGCCTGAAACTTCGCCCAAAAAGCAAATTCTGGAAATCACATAGAAATGCTTGCCTAAGAACCAAATCTCATAGAAAGAATAACTGATGTAGTGATCTCACTAGAATGCTAAAACTGCCAGAATGATAAAAAGTACCATAGTAGATACTGATGGACACCCTCTACCAGATGAAGATAGGAGCAAATCAATGGGAAACCAGTGCTACTGGGAGGCTGTGTAGTGACTGTTCAGTAGGAGGATAGCTTTTCCTCAGAAGGCTTGGCATAAGGTGTTTAGGACTTAGTTACACATCTCATTATCCTGGGAAAATGTGGGTTAGATTCTGTGTTTTTGAGGTCTGAAATCCCAATGTCTTGGGATTTGGGTTTGGGGGTGAGAAGAGGGAGAATCTCAGTCTGCGAGCAGCCTGGTGCTCACTCTTGACTTCTGGGGTCAGTGTTTGCTTTGAGAATGTATTTATTGGTGGTGGTGGAGAATAATTATGGAGAGATAGATAGGAATGAAACCTAAATGAGTTCAATATTCAGAGGTTGGATTTAAGGGATCCAAATGTAAGATTTTTTTTGCTTGAGTTTGGTGCTGAGAGAGGAATTGCATTTGCTTTCAGGGAGTAAGGACAGGATTGTCATTGGTGTATTTAAACCATAGAGGACCAATACCACCAGACAATGTATGGTCAGTTTCTGAAACATACCTAGTAACATTAAGAGGCAAGGTCAGCAGTAGATTGAAAATTCAGCCTTTAGTGGGCATAGAAACCAACAGATTATCTACATTTTCCATTCTATGAACTATATAACACACTACAGTTCATTACCTAGTTTAAGAGGAAATAATTACAATTATTATTGTCAAGGTGAGTGTTGAGCCATCAATTAAACTGAAAATGGATATGAATTTGGAAGATATTTTCACCCCAAGTTCAGTCTGCAATTTATTTTAGAGGAGTGCACATTTCTGACACTGAATTTTAAAAATATCATTGAATCCCCTCGTTTTCCACTAGAATGTAAGTTCCTTGATGATTAAGATTTCAGTGTTCCATTTTCAAAACTTAGGGAGATAGTAGGTTGTCAATAAATATATATTATATAGACAAATAAACAATCTATTCATTATAATGTTGGGGCTTCCCAAACACTAAATATAAAAGTCATTAGAAATAAATGGAGGAATTACAAATAGATGGTTGATTATGCTAGTATAGCAGAGATAATTAAATATTTTAAACTTTTCTAGACTTAAAAATGTAAAAAAACAAATGAAAATATGAATGATCCATTTTATAAGAACATTTAGTGGGTGCTTATATCATGCTGGGTACAATAGCAAACATTTAACAGAATGAGAAGTGTCTGCACATAAGCAGTCTGATAAAGTACAATCAATAGAGACATTATAGTTAGGTGCTGGTGGCATAACTCTGTAATCCCTAATTACTCAGGAGGCTGAGATTTGAGGATCATGGTTCAAAGCCAGCCCAGAGGGGAAAGTTTGTGAGACTCTTATCTCCACTAAACTACCAAAAAAGCCAGAAGTGAGACTGTGGCTCACGTAGTTGTGTGCTAACTTTGAGCAAAAGAAGTTCAACACAATATCCAGGTCCTACGTTTAAGCCCCAGGACCAGTTCCCCTCAGAAACAGAGAGAGAGACAGAGACAGAGAGACGGAGACAGAGAGAGACAGAGAGAAACAGAGAGACAGAGACAGAGAGAGACAGAGAGAGAGACAAAGAGAGAGAGACAGAAAGAGAGGGGGAGAGAGAGACAGAGAGAGAGAAGAAGAGGGAGAGGGAGAGAGAGATTGTATCAAAGGAGGGAAAGGCTGAGTGTCTTCGATCTAAAATATTTGAGCAAAAAATAATTGTGTTCTGAATTTATCCAGATTTGGGAATATTTGCACATATCTAATGAGCTATCTTAGTGATGAGACCCAAATATAAAAACAAAATTTTTTGTGGGACAGGGGGTGGTGACATATATTGTAATTCTAGCTACATCGGAGTCAGAGACATGGCATGGTTCAAGGTCAGCCCTGAGCAAAAGGGATAACCTATCTTAAGAAAAAAAGGCTGGAGACATGGCTCAAGTGTTAGAGTCCTTCTGAAGCCCTGAGTTCAAACCCCAGTACGGACAATACACAAAATTAAAAAAAAACTTTATTAGGTTTTATTTATACTTTACACATATACCTGAAGATATATTTTATATACCATCTTAAATAATTTTATGTATGAAATTGAAGTTTCCTGGTATGGAATTGTCTACTTATGACATCATGTCATCCCTCAAAAAGTGTGGAGTATTTTGGATTTCAGGTTTTTGTACTAATGGTGCTCAATCCATAAATTTGTTCTTGGTTTGTCATTCTTTAAAAAGAGTACCTTCTTTATTTGAAAAAGTGTCTCTCCATCTAATCCAAAATGTCCTATTCTGGCTAGGCTTACAGCCACTTACACTCTGGTTGGGAGTGTTAGTTCCAATAATACCAGCAAGTTATGATTTCCATTCAGGCTTCGTCATTCATCCCAGTCAATCCTTCTAGAAGTTTTCAGTTCCCATAGTGGGCAGAGATACAAATAAATCCAGGTTTCCTTTCTACCACCCTCTGATCACCAGACACTCAGTATCTGTATAGTTCTATTGGCTCCTACCTCTTTATACCACTAGTGAGAGCCCGATGATCATAAAAACTATTCTGTATATTTAAACTCTACATTCGAAATCTTTTGTGCTTCTAGAATTCCTTTCAGAATTTTAACAAAATAGCTCTTTTCTCCATTTTTGCTCATTTGTCTTTAAATGTCAGCCGTTAAAGAACACCTTTAAGCTGAGCATAAGTGGCTCACACCTGTAATCTTAGCTACTAACGAGGCTGAGATCTGGGGATCGCAGTTCAAAGCCAGCCCAGCAGGAAAGTGTGTGAGACTCTTTTCTCCAATTAATCAGAGAAAAAGCCAGAAGTGGTGATGTGGCTCAAATGGTAGGGAGTTAGCCTTGAGCAAAAGAGAGCTCAGGTCCCAGAGCCAGAGTTGGAGCCCCAGGACCTGCAAAAGGAAGAAAGGAAGGAAGGAAGGAAGGAAGGAAGGAAGG
>NW_012275825.1:0-2000 GCF_000151885.1 Dipodomys ordii
ACACACACACACACACACACACACACACACACACACACATACACACACACACACCAGAGAGAAGACTTCTAGCTGATTACCAGCCCAGTCCTGATTCCTGCCTTTCCCATAAGAACTTCCTTGCAGAGCCTAGCATGGCGTGGTCTACAGAATCAGGCGTTTTGTGAGGGCTTTGCAGAGAGCGAGAGAGAATCTTCCCTTCCAAACAACACGATACGAACAAACAGGTGCAGAGAGAGCCCGCAGTGCATTCCTGCAAGCTGTCTCTTTGATGCGCTCTAACTGTCCGCCCTTCCTGCATTTGTTTATGGCGTGTTAACTGTAACTTTGCTTGTTTCTCCCCAGATGTTTGGACATCCATTAATTAGCACATCCTCTACAACATATTTGTGAATGTTTTCTTACCAAGTGAAAGGAAAGGCTGGATTCCAGCTGGAAAGAAACTACAATTAAGAACACACATACACACACACACACACACACACACACACACACACATACACACACACACACACACCCCGACTGTCTTCAGCACAGCTTGCCAATGAGACAGGAAAACCAAGGGGAAAACATGAGCATGAGGAGCAGAGATGCAGAAGAGCTCATTCCCAGCTCAAACATTTTCAGGTTCACACATCATCAACAAATATTTAGTTAGCATGAGACTCCAGGGTGGGATTAATTCAGGAAAACTATTCTTGCCCGAATTAAAATAAATAAATAAATAAAAATAAAGGAAGCGAACCATCTAATGTGACACTGAGCGAAGTCAGATTCTAAAACATCCCCGTTTGTCTCGCGTTCCCTTTTACTATTGGAGTCCGACCCAAGAGACCCACCAAAGACATGCAGCATCTGGAGAAGGACAACCAAAAATAAAATAAAGACAATGATGTTTTTTTTTTTTAACTAATCAAAGGCATCACTGTGGAGAGTTTGTGGACGTGCGTCTGTTTCCTTGCTATGACAAAGCTGTCTGGAAGGAAACAAGAGTAGAAGATGTGCGTGCCATATTTGCATGTCCTGTTTCCTACTCTGGCAGAGAATCTGCCCAGTTCTATGTTACGATGGGATTGATTCCCTCCATGAAGCAATGGGTCCACTTCTCTGGAAGTCTGAAGAAGCTGGCGTTTCTTTGTGCCCCCCCCCCACCCATGGATCAGTTCCCAATCCTACAATCGGATGGATGCTGGTGAACGGAATGGAAGAGATGCAGAGTCCTGGGTCTGGTTCACACGTCAGTCCTGGAGATGGGGGGAAAACTCATGTGCTGGCATTTACTGATTTCTTTGGAAATTTCTTTTTTTTTATTTTAAAATCAAATTTTAAACTGAACTGGCGCTGCCCTTTCGATGGGCAAAGTTGCACTGAATGCTGTGACATAGGAAAGGCCGCCAGCAGGCCCAGGGCAGGCTCTCCTGTAGTTCAGAAATATCTGTCTGTGGGAAATTAATAAACCCCCTAAAATCTCATTCCTCAAGTCCTGGCACCTAATTTTATTACATTTTTTAACGGGTCATTTCACATTTTGCCGAAGCTATAATGGGAGGCTGTGATTTGCAAACATTGCTTCCGTTTTCATAGGAATTATTCAACATCATTTTAGCATTTTACCTCGGGTTATATTTCTCCAAAAGAAGCCAGTCAAATGCCCACTGAATCTTAATTTAGTAAAAACAACAACAACATTATATGCTTAGGTTTTACTGAGGAATCGCAATAGAACAAACACACTCAAGAAAACAAACACACTTGAAAGCTATTTTTGTGGTGGTTTGTGAATGAGTTTCACTTAGGCTTGGAAAGAATCATAGAAAAAATCAAAAGAGGGGGAGGGCAAGGAAGGAAGGAAGGGAGGAAGGAAGGAGGGATGGAAGGATGGTAGTAAGGAGGGTAGGAAGGAAGGGAGGGAGGAAGGGAGGAAGGAAGGAAGGAAGGAAGGAAGGAAGGAAGGAAGGAAGGAAGGAAGGAAGGAAGGAAGGTAGGAAAGAAGGAAGGGA
>NW_012275826.1:0-3156 GCF_000151885.1 Dipodomys ordii
TATATATATATATATATATATATATATCATTTAAAGGAAGGAGAAAGAACTTGATGAACCTAAACTTGGCTATACCCACAGAATTCCATTTTTACTGGATCACTAGCTTATGAGCCATCAAGGGTCTTCCTCAAAAATTTATCTGTTGAGGTCTCTAGGCATCCACACACAGTGAGACCAAAGGAGTATATTCTTAGGAAGGAAACACAAAGGTGCAATACCTATGTGCAACTAATCATATAAAATAATACTAGACATTATGTTGGAAATGAACTATACCACTTAAGGAAGTCAGGAAGGGAAACACTGTAGAGAATGAGGGAGGGGGTGACACTATTCAAAAGGAAATCCACTAGTTACTTGACTTATGAAAACTGTAACCTCTCTGTGCATCACTTTAACAATAAAATTTTAAGAATTAAAAATTAAATAATTTTCCAGAAAAGAAACTTATCACAATGAACTTCAGGAATGGAAACAAAGTTTTCTTTTGTTGCTGATTTTGTTTCCTTTGTCTTGTTTGCTCATCTATCTGATTATATGAGGGTAAGGGGAGGCATAGAAATGGTGGGAAAAGGGTGAACAGATGCAGCAGTGATGCTAAACACTATATTAAAAATTAACTATACAGCTTGTAGGTGGAATTGGGAGGGGAAAACTGGAAGTGAAAGAAGGGATGATGTTGTCCAAAAAGAAATGTACTCTTACATGACTTATATAACACTAACCTGTCTGTATATCATCTTTATAATGTCAATGAACAATGCATAAAAGAAAAAGTATGTAAATAAAAAAGTATTTTGACAAAAAAATGTTAACTGTTGAAAGAACTCAAAAACTCTCTGCTGAATCCAGTAAAGAGTTAAAAAGCTGTTTTGTGGAGAATAAGCACCATTCTAAACGTAGAACTCCTCTTCCTTGAATCAACATTTGTCTTATAATCTGCTTTAAGAATGAAATAGGGTCCAAGTACTGGTGGCTCATACCTATATTCCTAGCTACACAGGAGGCTGTGATCAAGAGGATCAAAGTTCAAAGCCAGCCCATGAAGAAAAGTCCATGAGACTCTATTTCCAATAACAACCAGCAAAAAAGCAGGGGCTAGAGGTGTGATTCAAGTGGTAGACCACCAGCTGAGCAAGTTTGAGGCTTTGAATTCAAACCCTTGTATTAGTAAAAAAAAATATACAGGAAAGTAAATATTTATTCAGTTTCACTGAGCTTTTAATAGAGCTACATTAAATTATTCTGCAACTAGTAGGGTAATCTGAGATCCCAAAGTAAAAAGGGCAAGCAATGGAAAATGAGTTCAGCATTTAAGTAGACATTAAAATAGATATTGTATTTGCTAACTGTCAGAAATTTAGTGATAATAAGAAAAATGGATGCAACAGAAATATTTCAATCTATTATTATCTTTAATATGGTAAATATCATAATTGTAAAACATAATTACTACAGTTTATTTTTTCTAAGATTGTTTGCAGTTTTTGTGTTTTTTTTTGTTTTGTTATAAAAATCTTTGCTCTGTGTGTGATTTTTCAAAACAAATTAAATATATGATAATACTTACATCAAAGAAAATACCTACAATTAAAGACCAACTTCAACCATCTGATCTTTCAGGATTATTATAATTTCAAAATATTGACATCATTTTGTTATTACTCTGTTTTTCGTATTATTCCAATGAATTGGTCAGATGTTGCCCCCATCAGGACAGAAATGGTTAGCAATGATGCCAGGGCTGAAATGATTTTCAAATCAAACAGCTGTAGAAACACATGCAAATTCCTGCCACTGGTTGGGCAGGACATTTTCCAGACCAGTTTTGAATTTTGCAAAGGAATCAGAACAAATGAGGTATATGTCAATCACTTCAGACTATATTCTTTCTCTTTGAAAGGTAAATTGGCTGTTGTCACTCCCCTGATTAAAGCTATCCCCTGAGCTGTGTACGGATAGTCATTTCTGTTTGTGATCCTAGCTACTCCAGAGGCTGAGACATGAAGCCAGCCTGGAGAAAATCCTCCCAGAGACTTTAATCTCTAATTAATTAGCAAATAGCCTAACTGGAGGTGTGGCTTAAGTAGTAGAGTGCCAGTCTTGGACATGAAAGCTAAATTAGCATAAGGCCTTGAGTTCAAGCCCTGGTACCAACCAGCAAAATAAACCAGACAAACAAATGAGTAAAGCCTTCCAAGGACTTTGCTTTGCACTTATTACTGGAACTCTTGCTTTGTACATAAAGATCCTGGCTGGTCTAGCTTCACTGTCAACCTTCTCTTCTTTTCTCTCCCCATTCCCAGTAGGTACACTGAGCACCATTTTATTGACCAAACTTGGTGAGCCTTGCACACCTTGTACTTTGCCTGTTACCTTACTCTATGTCTACTGCAAGCTGGAGATGCAGGTGGACCCATGTAGAGTTCTAGTTTTACTGCAGGCTTATTCTTTTCCTGTAGGTCTCCCTCTTAAGTCACTTCCTCAAAGAGACTTTTTTGGTTGTCTGAAGTAGAATTTTCCAATTATTTTCAGATTATTATCACAGAGTTAATTTCACTGGTGAGATTGAAGTCAATCTTCAATTATTTTATTTGCTTAAAAACTTAGCAGCCATCTATCTTTGATTCTAAACTATGTTAAATTTGACACAGTGTTAAGAACTACACAAAGTTGGTCACCTCTGTCTCTAACAGTTTGGAGAGTACATGGCCTACAATGACTTCAGTTTTGCTGAGATTTCTATTAGTTTGAAATTATTCAAAGGTTTGACAGAAGTAGACTTTTCTGTCTCAATGTTAAATCTATTTCCTTCTTTTTTTCCATTCATGAGGCTTAAACTCTGGTCCTGAGCTCTGTCCCTCAGCTCTTCATCTCAGGGCTAGTTAGTGCTCAAGTGGTAACTTGAGCCACAGTGTCACTTCTGGCTTTCTGGTTGTTTATTGAAGATAAGAGTATCATGGGCTGCTTTGAACCATGATCCTCAGATCTCAGCCTCCTGAGTAGCTAAGATTACAGGCGTGAACCACCAGCACCTGGCTATTTCCTTCTTCTTCTTCTTCTTTTCTTCTTCTTCTTCTTCTTCTTCTTCTTCTTCTTCTTCTTCTTCTTCTTCTTCTTCTTCTTCTTCTTCTTCTTCTTCTTCTTCTTCTT
>NW_012275827.1:0-2221 GCF_000151885.1 Dipodomys ordii
GGGCCTGAACTCTGGGCCTGGGCACTGTCCCTCAGCTCTTCAGCTCAAGGCTAGCACTCTACCACTTGAGCCACAGCGCCACTTCCGGCGTTTTCTTTTTGCTTATGTGGTGGTGAGGAATCGAACCCAGGGCCTCAGGCATGCAAGGCAAGCACTCTACCACTGAGCTACCATCCCAGCCTCGGATCCATCTTAGAAATCTGCCTGGAAGGGCTGGGAAGGTGGCTCAGTGGTAGATCGCTTGCCTTGCATGCATGAGGCCCTGGGTTCGATTCCTCAGCACCACATAAGCAAAAAGAAAAGAAAACGCCGGAAGTGGCACTGTGGCTCAAGTGGTAGAGCGCTAGCCTTGAGCTGAAGAGCTGAGGGACAGCACCCAGGCCCAGAGTTCAGGCTCCACGACCGGAACCAAAAAAAAAAAAAAAAAGAAATCTGCCTGGAAGCCGGGTGCTGGTGGCCACGCCTTGCTACTCAGGAGGCTGAGATCTGAGGATCGAAGTTCAAAGCCAGCCCAGGCAGGAAAGACTCTGAGACTCCTATCTCCAGTAAATCACTAGAAAACCGGAAGTGGTGCTGTAGCTCAGGTGGTAGTGCACTTGCCTTGAGCTGAAGAGCTGAGGGACAGTACCTAGGCCCAGAGTTCACGCCCCACGACAGTCAAAAAAAAACAAAAAAGAAATCTGCCTGGAGGCTGGTCACCAGTGAGTCATGCCTATAATCCTAGCCATTCAGAAGGCTGAGATCAGAGAATCACAGTTCGAAGTCAGCCTGAGTAGGAAAGTCAGTGAGACCTTTATCTCCAATTAACCACCAGAAAACCAGAAATGATGCTGTAGCTCAAGTAGTAGAGTACTTGCCTTGAGCTAAAGACTCAGGAACAGCGCCCAGGCCCAGAGTTCAGGCCCTACAACTGACGAAAAGAAAGTAAGAAAGCAAGAAAGGAAAGCAAGCAAACAAGCAAGCAAGAGAAAGAAAGAAAAGAAAAGAAAGAAAGAAAGATCTGCCTTGAGCAAGAGACATAGCTTCTTTTTTTCTCAGTTCCCATATCTGTAAAACCAGGATGAGTATTGGTATAAAAATCACATGAGAGCCAGACGTCAGTGGCTCATGCCTATTACCCTAACTACTCAGGAGGCTGAGATATAAATATCGTAGTTTGAAGCCAACAAAGGCAGGAAAGTCTGTGAAAATCTTATCTCCAACTAATTACCAAACAGCCAGAAGTGGAGCTGTGGCTCAACTGGTAAGAGTGCCAGCCTTGAGCAAAAAAAGCTAAGGAATAGTTCCCAGGCCCTAAGTTCAAACCCCAGTACCAGCACAAAATAAAGGAAAGAAAAAAGATTAAATAAGGAAACAAAGGTTCTGCAACACTTAAAAAACACTGATCCTCTTTTCCTCTTCCCTCACAGAACGAAAGACCTGGCATGATTCATACATTGTATACAAGAGTTCTTCTCCAGTGTATTATTTATTGTTCCAAGGTCACTGGCTCTCTTGAATTGGTGAAGTCTGATTTCTGGTTATGCACTCATTGTGGTAGAAGGTGAATGTGCTTTGGAAACTGCAACCTACTATACTATAATTACCAGTTGGGTCAATGTTTTTACATTCAGGAGTATTAGGAAAGCAAACAGAGGAAGTAAATTACTCAAATGATGAGATATCTGTAGAAAGGTGACACCTTCCTATACACAAAGATTAGCTCTGTCTGTTGTGTCTCACACAGGGCCCTCCAACCTGTTATCACAGTGGTTTGCTTTGTTGATTATTCTCATTTCATTTAACCAATCAAATCACTTAAAAGGGCCACTGCACTGCTGGCTGATAGAATCACAAGCAGAACAGCCCTTATCCCCGCAAAGCTGTAGGGCTCTAGAGAGTTTCTTCTCTGACTTCCTTTAGTGTCCTTGCTCCAGGGTTTGGAGCAACTGGCTCTTCTCTTTTCTCTTCTCCTCTCCTCTCCTCTCCTCTCCTCTTCTTTTTCTCTTTTCTTTCTTTCTTTCTTTCTCTCTTCTCTGCCTCTCATCTCCTCTTCTTTTCTTCCTTTCTTTTTTCTTTCTCCTATCTCATTTTTTATCTCTTGCCCCCCCTCTTTTTGGGCCAGTCCTGAGCTTGAACTTGGGGACTGGGCACTGCCCCTGAGCTTCTTTTTGCTTAAGGCCAGCACTCTACCACTTGTGCCACAGTGCCAATTCCAGTGGCTGCCGCTTCCTCCTCCTCC
>NW_012275828.1:0-5480 GCF_000151885.1 Dipodomys ordii
GAGAGAGAGAGAGAGAGAGAGAGAGAGAGAGAGAGAGAGAGAGAGAGAAAGGAGCTTTATCTTGCTATGTACCTGAGGAGGCTGGTGTCAAACTCAAGATTCTCCTGAGTCTGGAATTAGAGGCACATGCCACCATTCCAGCCTAAATTTGTGTCATCAGTTTCTACATTTCTGGTAATTTGTTGCAGCAGCAATACGAGATTGTTCTGCAAAGGGAGAAACTACCACAGGGCCCATTTGCAGCTCCAGCTCGCTGGGGGAGGGGTGTCCTTGCCCAAGGGGCTGGGCAGGTTCTGTGCCAGCCCTCTGTGTGTCTGGGACCTGCTCAGCACCCCAGGTCCAGAACTCTGATGAGCGTTGGGACCGCCCCTCCCCTGCCCCACTGTCGTCCTGTTCTTCCCTCAGCTCATGGGGCACCCAGGCCTGGGGCTGGCATTCTGGGCCCCGTGCTTTGGTTTTGATGTGCTTGAGTATGTGTCTGGGCTCTGTCCATGTTGCTCATCAGGCTGGTGCTCAGGGCACTACTAACGGCACTGACGCATCCTCAGGACACTCAGAGGGTGTGTCACAACCCCATTGTAAAGGTGCAGCCTCAGGCTTGGTTTCCCTTCTACAGAGTGGAGTCAGAAGAGCTTCGGGAGGATGAACTGACATATTAAAGGCCCAAAGCCTGGTTAAGGAGCTGCTTGCTGCCACTGTCCCCAAAGCATGTGGGTCAGTCCAGGGCACAAGGGACGCCATGCTAGTAAACTTTTTTTTTTTTTTTAAATAACTGTACCAAGGTTTGAACTCAGGACCGTATGCTTGTTTGGCTTGCTTGCTTGGCTGTTGCTTTATCACTGAGCCACATCTCTGGCTCAGCTTTTTGCTGTTTAATTGGTGATGGAGTGTCACACACATTTCTGTCTGGGCTGGCTTTGAACTATGATCCTGTGGGTCTCAGCTCTGAGTAGCTAGGATCATAGACAACTAGCGCCTGGTTAATTTTGTGAATGCGAGTGCCACGGTGTGTGTGTGTGTGTGTGTGTGTGTGTGTGTGTGTGTGTGTGTGTGCACTCACCAATACTGGGGCTTGAACTCAGGGCCTTGTACTCTTCTTTGGCTTTTTTGTTCAAGGCTGACACTATATCACTTGAGCCATGCCTCCATTTCTGGAGCTTTTTTTTGTGGTTAATTGGATGCAAGAGTCTCTCGGACTTTCCTGCCTGGGCTGGCTTCAAACCCCGATCCTCAGATCTCAGCCTCCTGAGTAGCTACTGTTTTATGGGAACTTGATCTGCGAGGTACAGAGAAGCATACTTTGAGAGGTCGAATTGGAAGTCTTTATTAGAAAGCCAGCGACTGCAAGCGGCCAAGTGTCTCCCCCAAACTTGCAGCCCTGAATGTTGTTAGCATGAGGCTAATAAAGCCAAAATCAACCTCAAGGCAGACGCCGCCTGGCATGGGGATTTGTGAAGCATTTACAGAAGTAACACCAGCCAGTTATGAGTTAACTAGGGAGGGTGGTTAACATTTGTTAGAGGCAACTTGGGGGAACAATCAAGGGTAGAGATTTACCGGAATACAACCATCTTAATGATCAGGGGTGAGGGACAGGGGTTTCCTGGTGTCTAACAATCCATGCCAGAGCTGCAGCTCTGGGAATGACCTTTGCCCCATCTATAGTTCTCAGAATTGAGTGAAATGTCCCTGTTACCTATTAAGGCGTTAAGATGGCGGTGGGGACAAGTTGGCATTGCTTAGGCCCAGTATCTATTATTTCGCTAGGATTACAGGTACCAGCCACCAGTACCTGGCTAATTTTTTTTTTTAAATGATGCTGGAGATCAAACCCAGAACCTGCACACATACGAAGCACTGATTTTTACCATTGCGTTCCACGCAGTCCTTGCCAAGAGAACTTCGAGCGTTATCCCAGATAGGTTACCTTCTTCCCTCCCTCTGTGTCCCCCTCTTTGTAAAAGTCACATTTATTGTAGAGAGACTGGAAAGCACAGGAAATGGGGGGGCTGAGAGCAGTCTTGACCATGGTGTGTGTGTGTGTGTCCGCTTTTCCGCTGTGTGCACACACCACTGTGTGTGTGTGTGTGTGTGCGCGCGCGCGTGTACGCCGCGGTGGCTTTTATAGAGCCGTGGTTTTACTACACATGCCGTTTTCCAGTGCACTAATTTTCCCTCTTAATTACATGGGGGACCATTTTCCCACGGGAATCTGTATCAGCACCCCTGTACTTTTCTTTTGGTTACAGCTGAGGCTTCCCTGCCTGTCTCGGGGCTGATCACCAAGCTTGGGGCCCCTGGAGCTAGGAGGCTGGCCGGTGCACACACATGGAGCAGAAGCCCAGGGGGGCCTGTGGGTGTGGGGGTGCCAGGTGGGGCCTTCCATGGACTTTCCCAAGGGGCTTTTCCCCCTCTACTTCCTCAGAAAGTGGATCTGTGGCAGTGAGTGGGCTGGCCTGGAGGAGGCCTGGGGGGAAGAATGGGGAAGGAGTGTGCTGGCCAGAGTTTGTGCTAAGGACATTTTCTACCTTCTTCCTTAGCTTTTCCCAACACTCCAAGAGATAGCTATGATTGCCCATTTCACAGACATGGAAACTGAGACCCAGAGGATTGCCATATGCATTATCTCATTCAATCCTCAAAAGAGAACTAGCAGCCATTATTATTATTTTTATTATTACCACTTCTGGGACTTGAAAAAAAGAACTAGCAGCCATTATTATTATTATTACCAATTCTGGGGCTTGAACTCAAGGCCTGAGTGTTGTTCCTTAGCTTTTTGACTCATGGCTGATGTTCTACCATTTGAGCCATACCTCCACTTCTGGCTTTATTTTGCCAGTCCTGGGGCTTGAACTCAGGATCTGGGTACTGTCCCTCAGCTTCTTTTTCTCAAGGCTAGCACTCTACCACTTGAGCCACAGCACCAGTTCTAGCCTTTTCTGTTTATATGGACTCAAACCCAGGGCTTCATGCATGCTAGGCAAGCACTCTACCACTAAGCCACATTCAATAAAGAGTCTCACAGACTTGCCTGCCTGGACTAGCTTTGAACCTCCATCCTCAGATCTCAGCCTCGTGAGTAGCTAGGATTCCAGGTGTGAGCCAATGATGCTTTGCTAAAAGCAATGATTCACCACTAAATGGTTCTACATTTTGTGATTGGTCCTGGTGCACCATAGTCTTAGCTGAGCCAAGGTTTTATCCAGATGTGTTGACTGCAGTGTGTGTGTGTCTATGTGTGTGTGTGTGTGTTCATGTCTATCTGTACCCACTTCTACTTGTATGCCCTGGTTCTCAGTGCATGGTGAAGCTGGTGTGTGCACCTACCCAAACCAGCTGAAGTCCCTCCCTAAACAGTACAGGCTCCTCCCCCAACCAGCACAAGCCCCTCCCCCAGCCAGTGTAGGCCCCTCCCCAACCAGCGCAAGCTCCTCCCTGAACCAGCACAGATCTCACCCTAACCAGCACAAGCCCCTCCCCCAGCCAGCACAGGCCTCTGGTCTGTCTTTTAGGTGTAGCTGGTGGGCAGCTGGCTTTGACACCTCAGGTCATTTCTGTACCAACTGAACCATGTCCAGGACTGACAAAAGTCCTCAGCAGTGTCTCCCCAGCCAGCGTCTGCCTGGCGTTTTGTGGGGTGGGGTGGTGCGGTGGGGGTGAAGGTTTGGAGGCAGTGGCGTTGATCTGAGCAGGGCCGTTCTGTTCCATGCAGACTCGGGTTAGGCCCTTCCAGGCATTTCTGTCTTCGAAAGTTGAGAGTTTTCTTCTTGAACGTAGTTCGCATCTTGTTTCAGAAGAGACCTTGGGTTGCCCAGATGTGTGGACCCTGCTGGCCGAGAATCCTCAAACTGTCCTGGACTTGGGCTGGCAGGCTTCTCCCTGCTCCCACCCGGCAGCCTCTGGCATTTACTGTCTGCAGAGGCTCACTGAGAGGCTGGGGTCTTTGCTGGCAGATGGGATGGGGTGGGTTCTCTGTGCTCTGAAGTGAGAGCAAGGCTTAAGCCAGGTAGTCAATGTCCCCAGAGGCACCGTGTGCCAGAGGCACATAGCTCAGGTCCGACGACCAGAAAGAACAAGTGGCACTCTCAGGCTTGTCACTCCGTGGGCCAGCGACTCCCTTGCGGTGTACTGAGCTGTGACAGGCTGATAGCATGGCTGGCGGAGGACCCTGGAGGGGCCCTGGAGACACCCCGTGTCCCCGCCAGTCCCTGCCAGTGCTTTCTAGTTGAGCTGCTCAGCGTTGGTGCTGTGGGCTTCCTCTCAGGCATGGCCTTAGCCCCATCTGGCAAACCCCGCGGGGTAACTGGAGCACCTGCCTCGTTCCCCTGTGCCAGCTGTGAGGCCTCGGCTGCAGGAAGCCGAGATAAGGCTGTGGTAATCGCCTCTCACTGCTGCTTGTGGCTTCTATTATCTGGAGTTTTGAGGAGGTCCTGGGAGTGTTTGCTGAGGGAGAAGGGGACTGGGTGGCTTCCTGGCATCGAAGTTGGGAGGGGCTGCAGAGAGGGGGCAGGAGCCCCAGCCTCAGGTCTCCCCATGGTCCCCTGCAGGCTCGCTTTGAGCTGGCTCCTTCATGCACACCCTGCTCCTCCCATGAACTCCCATCCCCTGCTCAGGTCTGGGGATGAGACAATTGGAGCTGGCCTTGAGAAAGCCCGGCAGCATGCATTCCCACCTCTCCCCTCTCCCGTCCCTGTCTCCTCTGCATTGCTCTGGCTCAGGTGTCAGGATAGTCCACTCTGTCTCTTGGCAATGGTGACCTCTTTGATCTCAAGCTTAGACTTAAAAAAAAAAGTGTCACTGGCAGGTTTGTGGATGTGGATCAGAGGGGGCCTGGGTATGGCTTAGGGTGCCCCCAATCTGGGTCTGTCTGGAGTTCTCACCACTAAGCTGGGGCTGTCCCATCCACTCGGGGCTATAGGGCCACTGAGGTGGGGATCCCTTCCCACGTGGCTCAGCAGGTCACCCAGGAGCTTCTGGATGTGTCTGCCCAGGCACTTGGTCCAGGTAGCCGTGGCCATGTGCTTATCTGGTCTCGGGAAGTGGTGCTGGTTGGCAGGTCCTCCAGTCTGTGTGGATTCAGGTCTCCCTCCTGTGGTTGAACTGTGTCCTGCAGGAGGCAGGGGTGCTCCAGCCTGACTCTTGTGGATCTGCCCTGGGGAGGGAGGAGGGGGGAGGGGGCGGGAAAAGTGGTTCCTGGCATCCAGCAAGGACTTGCTGTGATCTCAGCACCTCCGATCCTCACACTCTGGACCTACAGAGCCTGCTCAAGAGGAGGCACCAGCCTGGCACTAGTGGCTCACGCCTATAATCCCAGCTACTCAGCCTGGGCCGGAAAGTCCATGTGATTCTTCTCTCCAATTAACCTGTAAAAAGCTGGAAGAGGAGCCATGGCTCAAATGGTAGCATGCCAGCCTTGAATGAAAAAAGCTGAGGGATAGCGCCCATGCTCTGAGTGCAAGCCCCAGTACTGGCCTGTA
>NW_012275829.1:0-2915 GCF_000151885.1 Dipodomys ordii
TGGTAGAGCGCTAGCCTTGAGCTGAAGAGCTGAGGGACAGCACCCAGGCCCAGAGTTCAGGCCCCACAACTGGACCCAAAAAAAAAAAAAAGAAACTGAGTTGTCAGTGGAGTTCTTCTCTATTGTGGTGACATTCAGGTAGGGAAATGACGAGCTATACTTCACCCAAAAGAGGGGGAGGACTCTCTGTCCTTCCAAGGACTTGACATACTACTGAGTCTATTTTAATAAAAATAGACCACTGAGCCATTTTAATAAAAATTACACATTGACTTCCCAAATTTATTTAAGTTCTCTGAAAAGACACTTTTGAGAACTATCTCATTTCAGTCTTCTCAGGCCAAACTCTGACCTTTCACACATGACTTTATGGGAAGCACTTAATACTGTATTTTTGCTGATTGCTTTCTGTTTAGTTACTACTTAGGGTTCCTATGTGATTTTTCTAAAATTACTAGATTCTAATGTAGTCAGTTATAAGAGGGAAGCATCATTGTAAGGACTCCACTAATCCAAGGAGTCCATAGCCAAGTTGTTGACTATAGAAAGTAGTGCTATGAATATATTTTGTTTGTTTGATTGATAAAAGAGATGGAACTCTGGGGCCTTATGTTTGCTAGGCAAACAGAGTACCACTTGATCTATACTCTCAGTCCTTTTGCTTGTAGTAGGTTTATCAGAGAGTCTGAAGTTTCACCCAGCCTTACTTCAGATTGTAATCTACCTACTTCCACCTGCCATGTAGCTGGGCTTAAGGCTTGAATCACCATGCTTGGGCCTTGCTGTGTTTCTGAGAACTATTTTAGCATGATTGAACTTCATTTAGATTAGCTGGAACACACAGATTTCAGCCCTAGGGCTACAAAGGTGGTCACCTTTATCTGTGACAGGGTTCCCATCTTTATCTGTCTTATTGAGATGGCAGTGATTTATATCAAGGGACCCAAACCTAGCTGGCTTCTTGATGCCCTGAAGAAAACAAAAATGTAGCATTGTGGGTCTTTCTCCAAGACCCTTCTTCAGTAGGTCTGGGAAAAGTCTAAGAAATTGAGTTTAAGTCAGCCAGATGTGGGAATCTGTTTTTTTGTCCTTCCAGGTTTCATTATTTTCGCTTTTTAATCTGTGAGCGATTTAGATTTACAGAAAAGTCACAAAACCATGTAGAATTGTCTTGTATCACTTCACCCAGCTTCCTCTAATGTTAACACCTTGAGTGACCATAGGGTCATTTATCAAAAGTAAGAAATTAGCATTGAGCAATACTGTCTCCTAATAGTCTCCTCTGATCTCGTCAGGTCATTTCATGATCTTGATGCTTCTGAAAAGCATCAAGTTATTTTGTAAGATGTTTATAAATATGGTAAGCATCTTCTTTTAGTGAACAGGGATTTGGAATGAAAAAAGATAGTGAAGACAAGAAAAGGAACTCAGATGGTTAAATAATTGACATTGAACAAAAACAATTAAACTTCCCTACGGGAAGTCTAATGTCAAGTCACTAAGAACTATATAGCTAAATATACTTTCCCTTATTGAAATTCAAAGGGCATGGCTAGGCCTCCTGTTTGAACTTGACATAACAGACAGAACAAGAAGAGTACCAAGGGGCTGGCTGTAGTGGCTCATGCCTGTTACCCTAGCTACTTAAGAGGCAGAGATCCCTGTACAAAGGCCACCCCCAGGCTGGTACAGAACTTTGATATCCCCAATCTTAGTCTACTACCTAGCCACGGATCACAGCTATTGGCTGAGAATTTTCTTCCCCAAGCTGGCCTTGAGCCATGATCCTCCTTATCTCAGCCTCTCAAATAGGAATACAGGCATGAGGTACTGACGTTTGTCAAGTTTTCCACTCTTCCTCCCTCATGTAAGCAAACTACATGCACTGTTTTGTACCTTGCTGTTCTCATTTAACATATTTTGAAGATGATTATTCCATTATTTGTAGTGCTTATCTTTTACCTTCCCTGGTTTCATGGTTTTCTACTCTACAAATGCAATCATTTAACCCATCCATTGTAGATAGCATCAGAGAATAATGTGTACATTCTCATCTAAGTATAACTACACAGGATTAATTCCCAGACATGAAAATCATAGGTTAATGGATATTTATTATTTTGATGGTTATTGCCAGATCTTTTTTATGTGCGTGCTACCAACTTTTACTCCCATCAACAAACAGATGAAGTGTGTTTCCTCACATCTTTTCCATCATTATAAACCTTTTTGGTCATTACAAATATGCTAAATTAAACAGTATGCATTTCTCTTATGGTGAATGAGATTAGGTTGCAAGACTCCATCTCAACCAATAACAATCTGGGCATGATGGTATGCACCTGTCCTCCCAACTACATGGAAAGTCCAAGTTAGAAGATTGTGATCTGGGCCATCCCAGGGATAAATTTAGACAATAACACAAAAAGAGCTGAAGGCACAGCTCAGGTGATAGAGTGCCTGAATAGCAATTGCAAGGCTCCAAGTTGAGAAATTCAGATCCCAGTACCACAAAAAAAGACGATTTTGTTACATGGGAGGCAGAGATCAGGAGAATCACTGCTTGAGGCCAAACTGGACAAAAAAGTTAGCAAAGCCTCATCTCAATTAACAAGCCCCAAGTGGTGATACATGCTATACAGTGGAGATAGGAAGACCATGGCCCAGAGCCATCTCCAGACAAAATTATGAGACCCTATCAAAAAAAATAAATAAAGCAAAAAGGGCTAGAGGTGTGCTCAAGTAGTAGAGTACTTGAGTAGCAAGTCAGAGGCCCTGAGGTCAATCCCCAGTTCTACCAAAAAAAGGGTGTAGTTTTTTGATTTTTTTTTTTTGGGTCCGGTCGTGGGGCCTGAACTCTGGGCCTGGGCACTGTCCCTCAGCTCTTCAGCTCAAGGCTAGTGCTCTACCACTTG
>NW_012275830.1:0-1851 GCF_000151885.1 Dipodomys ordii
ACTTCTCTGAAGAGGAAATAAGAATGGCCAATAGACACATGAAGAAATGTTCAACTTCTCTAGCCATAAAAGAAATGCAAATCAAAACAACATTGAGGCCTCATCCCAGTTAGAATGGATATAATAAAAATCTAATAACAACAGATGCTAGAGGGGATATGGCCAAAAGGGAACCCTACTGCAGTATTGGTGGGAGTGCAAACTTATTCAATCACTTTGGAAAGCAATATGGAGGTTCCTCAAAAGACTACACATAGAGCTTGCCTATGACTCAGCCATCCCACTTTTGCGCATTTACCCAAATGATCACAAACAAGGCCATACTAAAGCTACCGGCACAAATATGTTTATTGCAGGATTATTTACCAACCCAGATGACCCACGAGTAAACGTGATATATACATATATATGTATATATATGTATATATACTTATACATATATGTATATATGTATATGTATACATATATATACACACATATATATATACATATACATGTATACATAATGATATATATACATAATGGAATTCTATGCTTCCATAAGAAAGAATGACACTGCCCATTTGTTAGGTAAGAGTTGGAAAAAATATCATATTAGTGAAGAAAGCAGACCCAAAGAAATATAGGTCCCAGGGTTTCCCTTATTTGCAATAATTAGTATAGTTCGAAGATAATCTTATAAGATGAGCAGAAAAGCTCAAAAGCTATGTACACATGATCCTATAAGATGATGCTAAGAGAAATGAACCCCAAGATATGGAAACAAGAGGTTTTTGTTTGTTTTGACATTTTTAACGAACTACGTGATTATTCGTGCTTCTTCCTAGTATGGTTTATCCCTGTTGTCATTGTATTTGATTTTGGAATCTTGTATTATGAATGTACATTTATCTAATTTCAGGAGGGGAAGAGGAATAACAAGATGCTGAAACAAGGACACAGGATGACCCATTGCAGCAAAAAGACTTAAAAGATATTGTGTTGGAAATGAACTTTACAACTGGGGGTAGGGGTGAGAGGTGGGGAAGGGAAGGGATAAGAGTTGGGTTGGGGGGCAGGGTGGGGAGGATAGATGGGAAGGGGAAACAAAGGAGGAGGCTACAATGCTTGATAAGAAATGTACTCATTATCTTGCTCTTGTAATTGTAATCCCTCTGTACAGTATTTTCACAATAAAAGAAGAAAAAATAAAAAAAAACAAAGGAAAGGGTAACAATGAACTCATTACCTTACTCATGTAACTGTAAATCCTCTGTACAACATTTTTGCAATAAAATAAATTTTATGGGCTGGGAAGATGGCTCACTGGTAAAGTGCTTGCCTTGCATGATCGAGGCCCTGGGTTTGATTCCTCAGCACCACATAAGCAAAAAGAAAAAAGCTGGAAGTGGCGCTATGGCTCAAGTGGTAGAGAGCTAACCTTGAGCTGAAGAGCTGAGGGACAGTGCCCAGGCCCCACAACCAGACCCCCCCAAAAAATATATAAATTTTATAAAAGGAAGTATAAAAGAACCAAAAAAAGTTCTGATGTCTCCTTAAACAGTTGGTTTCAGATATCAACATTTTGTTGATGTAGGAACTCAGAGCTATAAACTTGCCTCTGAGTACTGCCAAAGCTGTGTCTCATAGGAGATGGTAATTTGTGTGTTTGTTTTTGTTGAATATCATGAAATTTTGAATTTCCTTTCTACTTTTCTTTTTCTTTTTTTTTTTTGCTGGTGTGGCCTGAACTCTGGGCCTGGGCACTGTCCTTCAAATCTTCAGCTCAAGGCTAGTGCTCTACCACTTGAGCCACTGCACCACTTCCAGCTTTTTCTGCTTATGTGGTGCTGAGGAATCAAACCCAGGGCC
>NW_012275831.1:0-1528 GCF_000151885.1 Dipodomys ordii
AAGATCTTCACTAGCCATACAACGGACAAGGGTCTCATATCTAAAATATACCTGGAACTCAAAAAATTAAATCCCCCTAAAACAAGTCATCAAAGAAACAACTGCTCAATAAATAAGTGGGCTAAACACTTAAAGAGAAACTTCTCTGAAGAGGAAAGAAGGATGGCCAATAGATGAAGAAATGATCAACCTCCCTAGCCATAAAAGAAATACAAATCAAAACAACATTGAGATACTACCTCACCCCAGTTAGAATGGCTATAATCAAGGATTCTAATAACAACAGATGCTAGAGGGGATGTGGACAGAAGGAAACCTTACTGCATTGTTGGTGGGAATGTAAACTTGTTCAATCATTTTGAAAAGCAGTATGGAGGTTCCTCAAAAGACTCCACATAGAGCTCCCCTATAACCCAGCAATCCCACTTTTGGGCATTTACCCAAAGGATCACAAATAAGACTATACTAATGGTACCAGCACAGCTTTGTTTATTGTAACATTATTACCATAGCTAAGATATAGAACCAACTCAGATGTCCCTAGGTAGATGAATGGATCAAGAAAATATGGTATATATACACAATGGAATTCTATGCCTCCATCAGAAAGAATGACACTGCCCCATTTGTTAGGAAATGGAAAGACTTGGAAAAAATACATTAACTGAAGTACACCTGGCCCAAAGAAATGTAGGTCCTATGCTTTCCCTTATTTGTAATTAACTAGTGTATGTCTGAGACAAACAGAAACTGTTAGACAAGTTGATGTTAGGTGAAATGAACCCCAAGATAAGGATTCAAATGTCTTTTTTTTTCTTTCTTGTGATTGTTTCCAATGTATTTATAAGATGATTTCTTTGTTGTTTCTATGTCCCTCCCCCACAGTATAACCCCTGCTTTCACTGTATTTGATGTTGATATAATTTGTGGAGGGGAAGGGAAAAAACAAATTGTTTAAATAGGGTTACAGGTTCACCCATTGCAACAATGAGATGTACAAGACGTTATGTTGAAAAATGAACTTTACAACTTTGGTGGGGTGGGCTGGAGGTAGTTGGGGGTTTGGGGGGTTGGGGGTGGAGAGGGGAAGGGATGGTATGGGAAAACAAAGAAGGAGGCAATAATGCTTGATAAGAAATATGCTCACTATCTTGCCCATGTAATTGTAACCCCTCTGTATGGTATTTCCACAATAATAATCAAGCAGGAAAAGTCAAATAAGGTGATGTTAGGGAAATGAACCCTAAGATATGTATTCAAAAGTTTTTTTTTTTCTTTCATGCAATTGTTTCTAACACATTTATAGGATTATTCCTTTGTTGCTTTGTATGTCCCTCCCCCACAGTATAACTCCTGCTTTCACTGTATTTGATGTCGGTATAATTTGTGGAAGGGAAGGGGAAAAACAAATCGTTTAAATAAGTATACAGGTGGACCCATTGCAACAAATGAGATGTACAAGTTGCAACAAATGAGATGTACAAGTCGTTATGTCAAAAGCGAACTTTACAACTTTGGTGCGGGGGGG
>NW_012275832.1:0-1349 GCF_000151885.1 Dipodomys ordii
CCCTCCCTCCTTCCCTCCCTCCCTCCCTCCCTCCCTCCCTCCTTCCTTTGTACTGAGGTTTGAACATACGGGCTCATGCTTGCTATATAGACACTCTTATCACTGAAGGTGTACCTCCAGCCCTGTTTTTTTCATGGTTATTTTTGAGATAGGATCTCAATCCCTTGCCTGGACACAATCAGCCTAATTTTCTGCCATAGCTAGGATGACAGATGTCCATGTTACTGAACCCATCTCTTGGTTGAGAGTTTTGTTGGCAGACTTTTCTGTCCAACTTGGCTTCAGATTACAATCTTCCCAAATCTTAAGTCTCTCAAGTAGCTACGATTACAGATGTGAGTAATTGGAACCTGGCAACTGTTTGTCCTTTAAAAAAATAATTTTGTAGGTGTACACTAGTAATTTCAGCCATGTGGGAAGCAGAGATAAGAGGAGTACAGCCAGGGTTGGCCCTGGCAAGAGCATGAGACTATCTGAAAAATGAGACAAAAAGGGATTAGGGAATAGCCAAGTGGTAGAGCACTCACCTAACAAATACCCCTGAGTTTAAACCCAAGTGCTACTTAACAAAAAACCGTTGGTGTCCTTGTCTGGCCATTTGGATCCAGAAGCTAGTTGACAGGAATGTACCAAAAGCTTACCCTGGCTGTTGGCTAAGGAGAGCAGTACCTGCACATCTTAGTGTCCAGGTTACGTCCTGTGGGATCCTCGGCGTTACGGGTTGTCAGCTGAGTGAGGACACCTTCACATCTTCCTGCAATTGAGCTTGAGACATTGTGCTGCCTGTTTCCTTTTCCTGTATCTCACAGGGTTCAACTGTAGCAGACTCCAATTCTCTTCTTAATAATTCTATGTCAATCATTACTGTTTCCTCTCTTTTTTCCTCTGCTCCCTTTTTCACAGATGTCATGTACAGTGCTCAAGGAGCATCTTCTAAAGTAACCTCATTCTTTCATGTGCAAATCCTTTGCAGGAATTTCTGAAGGAACTACAATTAACTGTTGTAGTCGGTCTCTGACTTGGTAGTTTTGTTGCTTAGTCTTATTTAAAATTAAAAAAAAACTGCTTAATGACTTAAAAGGAAACTTAATTAAATAAAGTTGACAGTGTGTCAGAATCCTTAAAAGAACTTACATTAAATGGTAAAACTTTAAAGCATTGCTATTATCAGACATAAAATGAGGGCAAGATTACTGCTTTTATCCCTTAAAACAGTGCAGCAGTGTTGAATGTTCCAGCTGATGCTGTAAAAGAAGAGCCAGAAAGAAGTATTAATATTTAAAAGGATAAGGGAAATGCCAGGTGCCAGTGGCTCACACTTGCAATCTTGAGGAGGCTGAGATCTGAGG
>NW_012275833.1:0-3565 GCF_000151885.1 Dipodomys ordii
TCCAAGTATATTTTAGATATGAGACCCTTGTCCGTTGTATGGCTAGTAAAGATCTTCTCCCAATCTGTGGGCTTTCTATTGATCTTGCTAGCTATGACATAGATACTTTATAGGACTATTATAATCAATATTTTATAAGAATAATTGATTTATAGGTTAATACTACTTTATCTACTTTATGAGCTTGGAAGGGAATGATGATCCTACCCAGCATCTATGCAACTGAAGAAATTATTTTCTCATTGAGCAAGCTTGCTATGGCATACCTAATCCGAGGAAATGAACTGGAGTTGGCAGTCTGTGTGGGCACCGTGTTAGGTGAATCTGCATTACCAGCAACCCACTATGCCCTAGAATTGCTGGCAAGAAAATGCATGATGATTCCAATATGGTAAGATTTTTGCTTTAATGAATAGAATCATTTTTTATTTACAGCATGCATTGTAAAAACACAATCAGTTGCACCTGAAAAGATATGTGCTGAGAGAACAGGAGTTCCCTCTTCATAAAAAGATATACTAATGGGAGGAGTGATGACAGGAGACTGAAGTAATGAACTAGCATGATGATATAATGAAACTACTATGAGCCCTTCTTAATGTAATTCCTTCATGTTTCATGTGCTTAAAGTGCTTTGGGATAATACACATGTACTTCTTAAGATTATAGGACCACAAATCTCCACATCAAAATTTGGCATACCTACCCTTATTATAAAAAGGTCTTGTATCTAGTTAAGGCTTAAAGTATAAAATCACTTTTGTAATAGAAAACAATAAATAGAAGGTTTTGCTAGGGACATAGAATGGAACCTCTCCCCAAATTTAGACATGACTTCAAAAAAAAATAAGAAAGATCCTAGAAAATACCCTGGGGTGAATTGAAAATCTAGGTCAAAGCAATTCTCCTTCAGATCTGCACAGCCCTGTTCTTGTGTCAAATCTGTCATTATGATAAAGTATCTTGTATTTAATAGATGGTTGCTGAATAAAGATGACTTTAGATTTTTTTTCTTTCCCCCAAATTCTTAGGATCTCAATAAGTTTCAAAAAAAAACCTTGTTAGAATTTTGACCTTTTTCTATCATGTAGCTAAGCATATGATCAGAGTTAAGATGAAACTGTATAGGTTACTGTAACTATTGAAACTACAGTTAATAACAGTAACAGTGATTAGTGATAGATGACTAATACCTGCATAGCGCTTACTATATGCTAAATACTATTCAAAGCACTTCATGTAATAGTAATAGTAATAAACCATTACTTCCTATGAGTTAGATATTCATTTGCCTCAGATCTCAGTAAATGATGGAGCTATTTTTCAAAGCTTCAGAAAATATCTCTAAAGTGAATTTTTAGTGTTAGAATGTATCACTTAATCTGTGGCTAACTTAGGAAAAAGGCAGACTTTCCATTGGGCTTTTTAAAAAATTATCTTTTAAGTAGTTGTACAAAACAGTTGCCATTTAACAAAGCAGTTAATACAATGCATTTTTATAAATATTGCCTTTTGTCAACCATCTCTCTCAGTCTATTCCCTCCCTCATTTTTCTTAATTTTGTAGAATATTCTTGAATATTTTACTGCTTTCTCCCCCTCTTCTCCTTTAATTTTTCTACACCTACCTTTCAAGTACCCATTACCTGGTGCTTTATTTTGCTGAACTTTGCCTTTCTAAAGAATTACACGATTTGAGTTTTCCTTTGAATTTACTATATTTCAGTTAATCCATTTGTACACGCTTGCCTACCACCTAACGTATTTACTTTTAAGTTTATAAGCTAAATCTAGCTTTTACATATAAGAAGTAACATGCAACTTTTGTCTCTCTAGACCTGACTTACTTTACTTAATATAATCTTTTCCAGGTCTTTCCATTTCGTTACCAGTAGTGCAACATGATTCTTTTTAGTGGACGAGTAAAATTCTATTGCGTAGATATACCACATTTTCTTGATCTATTCATCATCCATTGAGGGGCATCTGCACTGATTTCATAACTTGGCTATGGTGAATCATACTGCAATGAACATGATTGTGGTGATGGCCTTAGTACTTTTTGTCTGTATACTGGAGTTTTGGAATGAATTCAGTAATCTTGTGGTGGCTCATATCTTACAATCATGTTAGACCCCAAAATATAATGCTACCCTACCATCAGCCTTATGTACTTATGTACTGCTGAGTTCTCAGCTATCCTGTCAAAAGTTATAATACTTAGTTACATGGTCATAATTACTGACCTTAAGCCAATTCCAAATGTGGTAAATCCATCTCAGTTTAGTCAGTGGTTACTTTAATTTAAAAAAAAAAACTTCTATTGATTTATAGCTCCTTCTGCAAAGTTCTTCCTTTATATAATCTTAGGTATGTCTACCAGAAACTAAAGTTCAAACTCTGAAATATGTCATGATGATTAAGGCTAATTTCCAAGAGAAATCTGTAGCCTTAATGGATACCTAAAGATTAAAAGTAAACCAAAAATAGTATACAGTTTAAAAATATTCATAATTTTGTACATTGAAAATGAGTCATCTATATCTAGTTACTGATAAAGATTTCGTTCTTTATGTTGATAATATATTAATATTTAATACTTTACTTTTAGCTTTCCATCTGTTGGATACAGGTACTATCCAGTTTTAAGTGTGTTTATTTAAAAATTGTAAGAATTGTTTATTTAAATATTCAATATTTACTTAAATATTTTATTTTGAATATTTAAATGTTGTATCTACCTTAATAAGTGCACATTATTCACATTGTTGTACATTAGTTTCCCTTCAGATCATAGAAATCCTTTGTCTTGTTTTACAGTACATCAATTCATATGTAGTATATAATTTGTAGTAAATAAAACCTAGTTACAGAGTTGTAAGAATAGTTCTTATAATCTAAGTACATGACTTTATAATCTCTCATACAATAAGTTGTGTGTGTCTTTCTATGCTATCAAATGATAGCTAACTCTAATATCAAACTAAACCACTCTTCTGACTAAAATTAAGAGTTTGGAACATTTGATTCAGCTTTATCATTTCAGAAACACAAATATATCCATAGTGTACATCTCCCCATAATACACTAAATTTTCAAAAACATATTGAATTCAAAAATGAATAGAATTATCAGGACTTACTATATATTTCATTATGGTAGGTGTAATCTGTGGCAATTTTTTGCTTGTGGTTGATAGAAGTTAAAATATAGTTTTAGCAAGGCTGATCACTATATATCATGCACATTATTTTCAATGCAACAAGATTTTGGTATTAACATTTATAAGATTATTTCTTTGTTGCTTTGTATGTCCCTCCCCCACAGTATAACCCCTGCTTTCACCGTATTTCATGTCGGTGTAATTTGTGGAGGGGAAGGGGAAAAACAAATCATTCAAATAGGAATACAGGTGAACCCATTGCAACAATGAGATGTACAAGTCGTTATGTCAAAAACGAACCTTACAGGGCTGGGAAGTTGGCTCAGTGGTAGAGCGCTTGCCTTGCATGCCTGAGGCCCTGGGTTCGATTCCTCAGCACCACATAAACAAAAAGAAAAAAAGC
>NW_012275834.1:0-2374 GCF_000151885.1 Dipodomys ordii
AAAAAAAAAAAAAGATCCTCAGATCTTAGCCTCCTGAGTAATTAGGATTACAAGTGTGTGAGCTACCAGTTCAGGGCTCCGTTGTTTCTTTAGAATGCTAATAATAAATAAAATAGAGAAAACTCCAAAAGCAATACCTGAACCTCGGCCGTGGGAGGTTGGGGCTGCTGAGAAGCCTTCCCTAGGTTCTGCATATCCCTGGTGAAATCTTCTTGGGCCCTGGGCTTCGAGGCCAGCCTTCCCTGTATTCCTTCTGCTCTGGCCTCTGGTCTCCAAATCAGATTTGGGTCCTTGTTTTAGCTCAGTAGGGGAGAGTGCTTGCCTGTGTGCCGAGGGGGTAGGGAGGGGAAGGAGGGAAAGAGAGAGGAGGGACAGAGTGCAGGAGAGGAAGGGGTGCAGTTTCTTTCCTCTCTGGGCCCACAACTCTCCAGCTGACAGTGGGAGAAAAACAGCCAATCAGGGAATTGCAGCCTGTGCAGGTGCAGGTGGCAGAAGAAGGTGATAACCAACACTTGCCTGACAGTGAAACGGGGTGAAACTGGGTTTCCAAGAGTCTCAAGTTAGATCTGGCCACTCGCCTCCATGTCCAGTAAAGAGACATGGTGAAGGGCAGCGAAAGGAGATTTATTCCACGGCAGCCCTGGGAAGACAGCACGTCAGTACATTATCAAACCATCTTCGGAGGTGCGGACATTGGCTTTACGTTAAACAGGGAGAGTCTAGGGCAAGGGAAGAGAAAGGTCTGCATAGGTTAAAAGGGTCCCAGGCCCCAGGTGATGATTAGCTCAGTCTTTGTCCTTGGAGGAGTTCTGGAGAAGTTATTATTTTTATGTATGTATGTATATATGTATTTATTGCTGGCTGTGAACTCTGGGCCTGGGTGCTGTCCCTCAGCTCTACAGCTCAAGGCTAGCGCTCTCCACTTGAGCCTCAGCGCCACTTCCGGCTTTTTTCTGTTTATCTGGTGCTGAGGAATCGAATCCAGGGCCTCATGCATGCAAGGCAAGCACTCTACCACTGAGCCACCTTCCCAGCCCCGAAGTTATTATTTTATTACTGGAACAGAACAGGAACAAGGTGACCTCTTGAGTGTGGGGCTGTGTGTTTGAAGATGATAAGGAGACTTTGCTTGTGTGAGGGACAGTTTGCCACACAAGATTGTTTATCGGGCAGTCTGGTCTTTCTTGGAGCCCAGGGTGATTGCAAAGTTGACTGCAGCAGAGAATAGCTCAGATCAAAGGGCACAGATACAAAGTTGGGGGGCTTTTAGTCCACTCACAGGATCCACCTAAAGCATTTTTGACCCCTGTCTCTAACCCAGGCAGGGAGGGCTACAAAAGAATGAGGAAATCAGAAGGCATGTTTGTACCACATTCTCGTTTTCCTGTATTTCTTTTCGAATCAGCTTTGCTATTTTTTTCTTAATTTTTTATTTTTGCCGGTCCTGGGGCTTGAACTCGAGGCCTGAGCACTGTTCCTAAGATTTTTGCTCAAGGCTAGCATTGTACCACTTGAGCCACAGCGCCACTTCCAGCTTTTTCTGTGTATGTGGTACTGAGGAACTGAACCCAGGGCTTTATGCATGCTAGGTGAGCACTCTACCACTCAGCCACCTTCACAGTCCAGTTATCGCTTTTACTTAGATGCAAGTCTTACCTGAATTCTTCCTTGTCAGACACAAGGATTGAGTTGGTTAGCTGACCTAAACTCTCGGGTAATGTATTTGGCAAAGTGAGGGATTAAGGATGGCTTTTTTCTGGCTTGGCCTGCAGACCCCTCCAGGTGTTCAACCACACAGAGGCTCCCCAGCCCTGTCCTTTGGGGGTTTTGTGGAGACTTCACTGGACAGGCAGGACTGCTAACAGACTGAGGGGAACCCAGCCAAGCCTGTCTGTTGGGATTCTTGGCCTCTCCAAGAGGAAGCATTCCTCCAGGGTAGGATGGAATGCCTGTGAGGCCGAGGGTCTTATGACGTAATGTGTGCAGCAGGGCTAAGTCACAGAGTTTCTGAACGACCAGCTCCAGGACAAAAGGAAGGGGATACGCTTTTCTGAGATACTCCTGAGGGAAGAAAAGCATCCGTGGCCTGCCTTGAAGAGGGGAATTTGAACTACAAACCGGGATACGCTCTCTCCAAGACCCCCCTCCCCACCCCTGCCCCCTCTCTCTCCCAATATGGTTATTCAGGAAGCTGAAATCTGAGGATCAACATTAGAAGCAAAGATGGACCAGAAAGGAAAGTTCATGGGACTCTTGTCTTCCATTAACCTTGCAAAAATCCAGAGTGGAGTTGTGGCTCAAGTAGCAGAGCACCAGTCTTTTTTTTTTTTTTTTGTCGGTCGTGGGGCTTGAACTCTGGGCCTGGGCGCTGTCC
>NW_012275835.1:0-1664 GCF_000151885.1 Dipodomys ordii
TTTTTTTTTTTTTTTTTCCAGGACTGAGGTTGAATTCAAGGTCTTAAGCTTTCTAGGCAGGTGCTCTATCACTACTACCACACCTGTAGCTCTTTTCTGCCTTAGTTATACTTCAGACATGGTCTTCTGTTTCTGCTCAGACCTCAGCCATGATCCTTCTATCTACATCCTTCCATATAGCCAGGATGACAGACCCATACCACAGCGTTAGCTTATTGATTGAGATCAGGGTCTTGATAACTTTTTCCTTGGGCTGGCTTTCAACTGTGACCCTCCTGGGTGCTGCTTCCTGAGTGGCTGAAAAACATTAACAATATATTCATGTTAAGTTGATTTATAGAAGATAATGTACATGTAGTTGCATGGAAAAGAAATTCTTTTGTAGTAGTATGAAATGTGAACCCCTCTGGTAGTATGAAATGTGAGCCTCTGGATTTTTGCAAAGCTATTTAATAACTTCATTTGATGTTTTGTTTCTTGTTAAACCTACTTACTATGAAGAAATTTACATCCACATTTTGGTCCAATTCAGAAATGTAGCTAACAGTACTTATCACTGCATAATAGCTTTCCCCAGGAATGTTAGAACTTCTGTGAGAATTATTCATATTGCAGTATGAAAACAAACCATTTATATTTACCTTGGTGATTACTGAAAAATCCAGCAGTCTTCTAATGCCTTTTGTTCACAGAGCATCTTATCTGCTTAATAATTAATACTGTGATGTGGAAGAATTTGCTACCTGTCAAATATCCTTTTGAGGATTTAATTATAAAATAACAATTTTAAACTGGAACATATCTAAATGCCCCCAATTGCAGAATTTGCCTTGAGTCAAACTGATTGTGTGTGTGTGTGTGTGTGTGTGTGTGTGTGTGTCTGTCTGTCTGTCTGTCTGTCCTGGGGTTTGAACTCAGGTCCTGGGCACTGGCCCTGTGCTTTTTGTGCTCAAGGGTACACTCTGCCACTTGAGCCACAGCTCCACTTCTGGCCATTTTTTCCTTTTTTTTTTTTTTGGTAGTTAATTGTAGATAAGAGTCTCATGGGCTTTTCTGCCCCGACTGGCTTTGAACCACAAATCCTGAGTAGCTAGGATTACAGGCATGAGCCCTTGGCACCCAGCCAAACAGACTTTTACAATGTATTAACAGGGCTGGGAATGTGACTTAGTGGTAGAGTGCTTACCTAGCATGCATGAAGCCTTGGGTTCCATTCCTAAGTACCACATAAACAGGAAAGCTGAAAGTGGCACCTGTGGCCAAGTGGTAGAGTGCTAGCCTTGAGCAAAAGAAGCTCAGGGACAGTATGCAGGCCCTGAGTTCAGGCCTCAGGACTGGCAAAACAAACAAAAAATAGTAAAATGTATAAATAAACATCCATTTTCCTGGAATTCCTCTAAGTCATATCCAGCACCACAGAAATCATTGTAGCTTTCCCCCTTGCTTATTTATAACATCCTCTTCCAGCAGTGAAAAACCTGGCTCTCCTAACCTTTGATTTATTTGGAAGTTATTTTCACCAGATATAAAATGTGAAGATGACAGTTTTAATCTTTTTTTTTTGGGTCCGGTCGTGGGGCCTGAACTCTGGGCCTGGGCGCTGTCCCTCAGCTCAAGGCTAGTGCTCTACCACTTGAGCCACAGCGCCACTTCTGCTTTTCTGA
>NW_012275836.1:0-954 GCF_000151885.1 Dipodomys ordii
CGGACCAAAAAATAAATAAGTAAATAAAAATAAAACCAAGCTCACTTAAAAAAAAAACTTACTAATTAAACCCCATCACCCCGCACAAATAACCTCTTCATACCAGAGGATTATCATTTAACCCTTGAGAACAATCATGAAGAAGAAATAAACAACTTCTTAATGTCAGACTCAGAGGTGTTAAAGAAAAGTCATATATTATTTTTATTCATTTGCTTCTTTATGTCAGCATACTGAGGCCTCTGTTTAGTAAGAGTTTAAAAAAAAAATATGTGTTCTATTCCCTGTTTGGCAGCACATCTTTCTATCTTGTCTTACAATGATTAATTTAGTGGAAGACTCAAGTGTGATAATCAAATTATTCCTTGACTGCAAGAAAGACCTATGATGAGTGTGATTAAATATGAATTGCACCAAAACCAGGGATGACTTCAGTTCCTTGAAGGTGTCCATCTCTGGGCCATAACTGGAGAGAAACGAAAGGATGTGAGGAAGGAAACATTGTAGGAAGCTTCTGCTGGTTCTGCTGAGTATGAGCTGCTTCCCCTTAGTTCATCAGCCCGGTGAGGTCACAAGACTAATACTGTGCTCACATGACTGTCCTCCTTGCAATATATCCTCAGTCTCAGATACAATGTTCTTTCTACTTTAATCTATACAGCTTAAGATGTCTGCATGCTATATATGGAAATGTCTATTATAAAACTGAGTACTGCTGGACAGTGATGGCTCCAGCCTGAAATCCTAGCTAATCAGGAGACTGATATCTTTGAATCATCATTCAAAGCCAGACCAGGCAAGAAAATTTGTAAGACTCGTATGTCCAATTAACTAACAACAACAACAACAAAAGCCAAAAGTGGAGCTGTGGCTCAAGTGGTAGAGCACTATCCTTGAGCAAAAGTGCTCAGGGACAACACCCAGGTAGAGAGTCAACCTCCAGGACCAATACAC
>NW_012275837.1:0-6926 GCF_000151885.1 Dipodomys ordii
CCTTCCTTCCTTCCTTCCTTCCTTCCTTCCTTCCTTCCTTCCTTCCTTCCTTCCTCTCTTTCTTTATTCCTTTTCTGGTCCTGGGGCTTGAACTCAGGGTCTGGGTGCTGTCCCTGAGCTTCTTTTGCACAAGACTACTGCTCTACTGCTGTGCCACAGCACAACTTCTGGCATTTTTGGAGTAGTTTTTTGGAGATCACAGTCTCATGGCCTTTCCTGCCTAGGCTGGCTTTGAACCATAATCCTCTAATCTCAGCCTTTTGAGTAACTAGGATTACAGGCCTGAGCTACTGGTGCCTTTATCTTTGTCCAAAAACAAAAATTTCAGA
Source organism: Dipodomys ordii (assembly GCF_000151885.1). Classification (NCBI taxonomy): domain Eukaryota; kingdom Metazoa; phylum Chordata; class Mammalia; order Rodentia; family Heteromyidae; genus Dipodomys; species Dipodomys ordii. The sequence continues at coordinate 330 of NW_012275837.1, forward strand.
GCCTGGCAAAAGAAAAGAGCTTGTATCATCATCAATTCAATGTTCTCATTTAAAAAATAAACAAAAGAACCAGACAGGCCAAAAGTCTTTCCTAAAGTCTTGCATGGCATTAAACCATGGATAGTCTTTGAGTATGCATTGCTTTGTTATTGGAAGACAAGACCACATTTCTTCATTTTATCCATATGGCCATTTGTAGGAAGGTTGATAAATATTCCCTTCTCCAGTCAGAACCTGGTCTTGGCATTTTCTTCTTATCTAAATATTAGGCATCACTTTGAATCCACTTGCCTGCACTGCTTTCTGACCCTCAGTCCATTACTTTACCCCAGCTTCCTTGATGGCTACCTTTTATAGGTAAAAGCTGAAAGAGCCAGTTCTTGGCTGCCAGTGGTGGTCATGGATGCATGGGACCACATAAGAATTCTGCTCTGCATGTCTGGATGAGCAGGTTGGAAATATACCCAAGTATCAGTCATAGTTCTACATTTAAACAGAACCAATAGGATGCAAAGATACATGGTATAGTTTGAATATACCCTCCATGTTTTGGAAACTTAATCTGCAATTCAAAAAGATTTGGAGGTGAAAAATTCATGCAATTATGAAGATAAATTAGTTTTTGCAAAAGTAGATTTGCTGTAAAAATGAATTTGGCTCTTTCTTTCTGTTCTCCTATTACATGGCATGATGCAGCACAAAGCAACACCATGTTCTTAGACTTCCCAATGTCCAAGAGCTGTAAGCCAAATAATTCCCTATTCTTTATAACGTATCCAGTCTCAGGTATTCTGTTACAGTGCAGAAGAATGAACTATATATATATATATATATATATATATATATATATATATATATATACATAATGATTTGTTTTTAAGGAATTGACTCTGTGATTTTGGAGGCTGCCAGGTCCAAAGTCTGTAGCATGGGCTAGCTTGAACCAGCTTGGGGCTCAGGAGATCCAATTGTGTAGTTTTAGCCTGAAAACTGTCAAGCTGTCATTGATTCAAATGTTCATCTCGTCTCCAAAAGCCCTCTATAATGAAACACAAAATTAGTCAAGGCTGAAACAAAGCTTTGACCACTGAGGTATATAAATAAATAGTCTGTCTATCCTTCCCTGCCTTACCCCAGCAATCACTGATGCCCACCAGACTGCCTGAAGCATAGCAGCTTACACGAAGATCTTCCTGCACTGATGAGCAAGTAGCTTTCCTACTTCTCAGTGGAGTATGACTTGACCTTTTACCTCCTTCATCCTTATCTTCTGATTCACTTTTACTTTCCTGGGATGATCCCCTCAACAAAGTTTAAGCATGTAAACTTTGCCTTGAGCTCCATTTTTTTTTTTTACCAAGTCTGAGATACATCTCTATATTCTAGCTAGTAAACCCCTTCTCAAACTTGATTAAAGCTGTGAAAATGGAATCTCCTATATAATTTTAAGACCACCTTATTGCAACATTTTAGTTCATTTTCCTGACCAGCTAAACACTGACTATAGGTTATCCACCAAGGTTTCATATCAGGAACTATTATTACCACTTGCGCATAGAATTGGAGCTTTCACTTATCAAGCGTGACTCATTCAGCCCAAATCAATCTTCTATGTCTAGACAAAGCAATTTAAGTTCTTTGTAACTTCCCAATTACACAGCACTTACTTATCAGAGAAATTTTAAGTGCAGGACATGATGAGGGTTATGGAGAATGCAAGATTTGATTTCTAGGCACAGACTGCTCGTAGTCTACTATGTATTTTGCTTTCTGTGCTCTCATCAGATTGAAAATACACTTATTAAATTAGACATATGAAATAGTATTTTTATAAAAGTCTTCTAGTCAACATGTTCCAAGAGGGCCTGAAGTGATTACTAGCCTTGGAGATGGGAGAGAAGAAAAGATGCAGCTGGAAGACCATAGCAAGTCTAGGATATGTCTTTTTCTACTTATTTGTTGATGTTTAGGAGGAAATTGAAGTCATAAAATAACCCACAAAGAACTTAGAAGTAATAAAATAACCCACAAAGAACCCACGGACAATATTGGGCATAGACTACACAAAGTAACGCCAAAATAACACACACACTCACATACACACACATACACACACATTAGTGGTAGACATACAGTCCTGATTAACACTGTTTAAACCAATGTTATGAGCCAGTTGCATTCTCCAAAACACAGGTGAGCTTTCAAGATGGAGAATAAATTAGATTCTTAGAATTAGGCTGCAGGTTTTCCAATATTTTCTTACCATCTGACTACTGTGATGGCAGAGAAAACCCAGATTTGTAGCCTAGTTGGTAGTAGTTAAAATCTCTCAGTTTCAGATAGATACATTTTAGCCATTTTATATTTTCCTCCTATTTTTGATTCTATTTAAATGCAGACAGAGGAATGATGCTGTGCCTCAAGTGTTAGAATGCTATCCTTGAACAAAAAAGCTTGGGGATAGCGCCCAGACCCGAGTTCAAGCCCCAGGACCAGCCACAAGATAGACAGACAGACAGACAGACAGATAGATAGATAAATGTCTTGAAATGAGATTATGAACATGGTTCCTGATTTATAGAGGTACTATCTCTACACATCTGAGCTGAGAACAATTACTCTAAAATCTAATATCTTTAGAAACATTCTCTTGTTTTATTATGCCTTTCGATAATTGGTTTTGACCTTTATTCATGCCAAACTCTTACTGACTTTCAATTGATTGAGCTGATTTGACTTGAGTAAGGTCAGCTACAAATGGCCCCCTCTCTGTTCACTATTCTGATCACATGATGCAGTGTGTCATAATGCTACAATGATGTGTATTGACAATCTTATAGTGGTGATTAATTACAGGGAAAGTAATTCCTTTATAATTGCACACAAATGTTTTTGATGGCCTGACATCTCAAGGAACTCAGGTATGCTGGTTCAGAAAAGCCCCCAAAGACGGATTTCATACTTGTGTGCCATCCAAGTCTTTGGAAATTATGGCAGTAGTTAACATTTCTTCAGGGCTGATTGTGCCAAGCATTGTGTAAAACAGTTTTCATGTACCTCCTCAGACTTTCCCTGTAGCCTCAGGAAGCAGATGCTGTGTGGAAGGTGTTATTGGCCCAACTGGAGGTGTCAGTTATGTTACCTGGGGTCACTCAAGTGTTGGTTGAGAGACATACAGTCTAGCTTCAGAGGCCAGAGAGGTTCTGCAATAGCTGTTCTGATTTTAGAGGCCAGAGAGGTTCTGCAATAGCTGTTCTGCCTTTCTCTCCAACTTGGCTTTCTGCCTCCCTTTGTTCTCCCCTCTAGCCTAGCAATGCCTGCCTCTTGCTGATTTCAGCCTGTCCTGTAGCTTCTACACTTAGTGCTCTTGTACTTTGGACGTCTGGTGCTTCTCCTGCCGTCTCCTGTCTCTCCAGTCCTGTAGCTGGAGTCTTCACATTTTAGGTGTCACCACGCATGCCACTTCCTCGGGAAGACTGTCTCTGATCATGCCATGGGAAGGAGGTCTCCTGGCTAGCTGCATTAACTCCGCCTACCGGATCTGCTTTACAGCATTTATCGCAACACTCACTTATCTTGTTTGTGATAACATTTTGTTTTTTTTGTAGAATTTCTTTTTTTAATTTTTTTTATTGTAAAGATACTGCACAGAGGGGTTACAATTACATGAGTAAGGTAAGAGCCCATTTCCTATTGAGCATTGTTATCCCCTCCTTTGTTTTTCCCCTACCTTCCCTTTCCTACCCCCCTCCCCAACTCCTCCTCCCCCCCATCAAAATTGTAAAGTTGGTTTTCAGCATAGTGTCCTGTACATCTCATTGTTACAGTGGGTCATCCTATATCCTTATTTCAGCATTTTGTTATTTCCCTTTCCCTCCCCAAATTAGAAAAACGTATATACAAGATGCAGGGGACCAGAACCAAATACAGTGACAACAGGGGTTATACTATGGGGGAAGAACATACTAAAGAAAAAAAATAACATAGTTCATTTAAAAAAAGCAACAAAGATAAAACCTCTTGTGTCTCTCTCTTGGGTTTCATTTCCCTTAGCATGTGATAACATTTTGTTTCTCCATTTCAATCTCATGAGGACAGTGGCTTCATCTGATTTTATGTTTCTCTGGCTCCAGCATCTAAGATGGTGACCAGTGTGTGTCATAGATACTCAACTGCTGTTGACAAAGGAGTAGGTGGTAGAAAGACAAAGGAACACTAATTGGATGATTGCTGATTGGTTGGTTCTTCAAGTGGAAAGGAGCAAAGAAGATGGAGAATGAGGACATACAAGTCGGGTGCTGGCAACTCATTCCTGTAATCCTTGCTTCTGTGGAGATCTGAGGATCATGGGTTAAAGCCAGCCTGGGGAAGAAAAGTACTTGTGACTCTTATCTCCAATTAACTAGCAAAAAGCTGAAACGGAGCTGTAGTTTAAGTAGTAGAGTGCTAGTCTTGAGTGAAAGGGCTAAGGGACAGCATCTAGGCCCTGAGATCAAGCCTTAGCACGGGCACAAAAACAAACAACGAAAGAATAAGTACGTACTTCCATCCTAGCATGCTTTTCCTGTGCTTGCTGCCTCATTTTCTGATTTCTCCTTCCAGCTTACTCCTGGCTCGTTCCCACCCACCCCTCAATCAGAAGGCCTTTCTTCCCTCCTTCCTTCCCTTCCCTTCTCTTCCCTTCCCTTCCCTTCCTTCCTTCCTTCCTTCCTTCCTTCCTTCCTTCCTTCCTTCCTTCCTTCCTCTCTTTCTTTATTCCTTTTCTGGTCCTGGGGCTTGAACTCAGGGTCTGGGTGCTGTCCCTGAGCTTCTTTTGCACAAGACTACTGCTCTACTGCTGTGCCACAGCACAACTTCTGGCATTTTTGGAGTAGTTTTTTGGAGATCACAGTCTCATGGCCTTTCCTGCCTAGGCTGGCTTTGAACCATAATCCTCTAATCTCAGCCTTTTGAGTAACTAGGATTACAGGCCTGAGCTACTGGTGCCTTTATCTTTGTCCAAAAACAAAAATTTCAGAGCCTGGCAAAAGAAAAGAGCTTGTATCATCATCAATTCAATGTTCTCATTTAAAAAATAAACAAAAGAACCAGACAGGCCAAAAGTCTTTCCTAAAGTCTTGCATGGCATTAAACCATGGATAGTCTTTGAGTATGCATTGCTTTGTTATTGGAAGACAAGACCACATTTCTTCATTTTATCCATATGGCCATTTGTAGGAAGGTTGATAAATATTCCCTTCTCCAGTCAGAACCTGGTCTTGGCATTTTCTTCTTATCTAAATATTAGGCATCACTTTGAATCCACTTGCCTGCACTGCTTTCTGACCCTCAGTCCATTACTTTACCCCAGCTTCCTTGATGGCTACCTTTTATAGGTAAAAGCTGAAAGAGCCAGTTCTTGGCTGCCAGTGGTGGTCATGGATGCATGGGACCACATAAGAATTCTGCTCTGCATGTCTGGATGAGCAGGTTGGAAATATACCCAAGTATCAGTCATAGTTCTACATTTAAACAGAACCAATAGGATGCAAAGATACATGGTATAGTTTGAATATACCCTCCATGTTTTGGAAACTTAATCTGCAATTCAAAAAGATTTGGAGGTGAAAAATTCATGCAATTATGAAGATAAATTAGTTTTTGCAAAAGTAGATTTGCTGTAAAAATGAATTTGGCTCTTTCTTTCTGTTCTCCTATTACATGGCATGATGCAGCACAAAGCAACACCATGTTCTTAGACTTCCCAATGTCCAAGAGCTGTAAGCCAAATAATTCCCTATTCTTTATAACGTATCCAGTCTCAGGTATTCTGTTACAGTGCAGAAGAATGAACTATATATATATATATATATATATATATATATATATATATATATATACATAATGATTTGTTTTTAAGGAATTGACTCTGTGATTTTGGAGGCTGCCAGGTCCAAAGTCTGTAGCATGGGCTAGCTTGAACCAGCTTGGGGCTCAGGAGATCCAATTGTGTAGTTTTAGCCTGAAAACTGTCAAGCTGTCATTGATTCAAATGTTCATCTCGTCTCCAAAAGCCCTCTATAATGAAACACAAAATTAGTCAAGGCTGAAACAAAGCTTTGACCACTGAGGTATATAAATAAATAGTCTGTCTATCCTTCCCTGCCTTACCCCAGCAATCACTGATGCCCACCAGACTGCCTGAAGCATAGCAGCTTACACGAAGATCTTCCTGCACTGATGAGCAAGTAGCTTTCCTACTTCTCAGTGGAGTATGACTTGACCTTTTACCTCCTTCATCCTTATCTTCTGATTCACTTTTACTTTCCTGGGATGATCCCCTCAACAAAGTTTAAGCATGTAAACTTTGCCTTGAGCTCCATTTTTTTTTTTTACCAAGTCTGAGATACATCTCTATATTCTAGCTAGTAAACCCCTTCTCAAACTTGATTAAAGCTGTGAAAATGGAATCTCCTATATAATTTTAAGACCACCTTATTGCAACATTTTAGTTCATTTTCCTGACCAGCTAAACACTGACTATAGGTTATCCACCAAGGTTTCATATCAGGAACTATTATTACCACTTGCGCATAGAATTGGAGCTTTCACTTATCA
>NW_012275838.1:0-3378 GCF_000151885.1 Dipodomys ordii
CTCAGTGGTAGAGCACTTGCCTTGCATGCCTGAGGCCCTGGGTTCGATTCCTCAGCACCACATAAGCAAAAAGAAAAAAGCCAGAAGTGGCCCTGTGGCTCAAGTAGTAGAATACTAGCCTTGAGCTGAAGAGCTGAGGGACAACACCCAGGCTCAGAGTTCAGGCCCCACGACCGGACCAAAATAATAATAAAAAAACAGAATCTCTTTCAGATTAATGAAAACATTTTAGACAATTTATTTTATATTCCTCTCACTTTTCTCTTTGATCAGAGACTTATAGTAGTGTAGTCCATTCTTTTCTTTCAATTTAGTTAGTACTTATCATCTGTATACTATCATTCTCTTTTAATAACTCATGCTTTATAATAAGTTTTCACTCCCTAGAGATGAGTATTTTGAATTACACCCATTAGGTGGAGAGATCAATGTTGAAATCTAACCATAACCTCTACATTCCAGAGCTGTTTAGGGCAAGTATGATGTGAACACTAAATTAAGGTATACCAAGGGATGGTATGCCATTTATGGCAGCTACCTTCAGTCTTCTAAAAAGTGTATGGGACAGTATAAGAATGTTTGAGAGGCTTCTTGGCAAAAGAATAAATCTCCTAGAACAAAATTTGGTTTGACAGCACAGTTTTATGTTAGTCGACACCAACCATTAACTATCTCCTCTTTCTGTCTTCCAAAGAAGAGCCTTGCATATATTAGAGTAAGAATTCAGTTGGAACTACAGCTGAGCCAGTGTGTACATAACTAGATTCACTAGATTTACTAGATTATAAGATCAGCTTTCTGGACTATAACACCAACAGAGTAATGGTCTCTCCATCTCAGAAGACTGAAAAGATTAATTAGGACAGTGAAAATATGGGACATTCAGAACAGTGCCTAGAATACAGAAAATAAGCTATATTTATTGGGTTATTGTCATTCTCCTCTTTGTCCTTAAGGAGTTTCCAGTAAATAGTTCAAGTCTTCAGTATTCTTCATCTGCCCTTTTTAAACTGCCTATGACTCTCACCTGGTTTTTTTCCTGGGCATGGGTAGGCAGCAGACCAGAGGTGTGTGGGTCTCATGGAGGAAGTGTAAGAGCTGCCATTCCCTAACCAGAAACTCCACAGCAAGCTTTATCAAATCTTATTTTCATGTTCCCACTTGGAATTCAAACTAACTCAAGTTGTTTCCACTAGAGAGTCTAAGCTTGTTATTCAATCACTCTTTAATTGTCATAAGAAGGAAAGCCCAATAAAGTCTTCTATTGACTTTATTGCTTGTCCTGAGCAGCAGCAGAAATTGGAAGTTGGCTCTAGTGTAACTTTGACAATGGCAAGGGGAAAAAGATGGTCAATATATACGCAAGTGCAGACAACACAATCAATTTCAGTTCCCCATTGACTCTCTAGGCATTGCTAACCCAGCAATTAATCATGTGGAAATTAAGCTTGGAGCTATTTATGGCAAGGAAATGTCCAATTAGGTTGAGAACTATAAGTAAATAAGACTGAATATGACTGACCTCTGCTACTATCTGAGACAATTGATTTTCTTACTTATCATGGGAAAACAGCCATTTCCTACTGACAGTAGCCTATTTAGTAGGACAAAAAAGAATGTGAATGTATCATAGTGAAAAGGAAAAAAAAAGCCAGTCTATTTGTGAGCAGTTGTTCCATGCATAGCCATGGAACAATTTTCATTGAGAAGAATAAGTTAACAGGTATATAGGAAAGGCTCATAACTCCGTGTTTAGTAAGTTTGAAAAAGGAATAATCCCAGATGCATGACACATATACATTAGACATATATACATATACATAAGAGGTTTATTATTGCTATAGAAAATAATAAAATAGAGTACATATACATAAGAGGTTTATTATTGCTATAGAAAATAATAAAGTAGAGCCAATAAAATGGCATTGAGGATATAATATCATATGAGGAGTAAAAATCAAACAAAATAAGCAGCATTTTTCCCCCAATCCCTGACACATGGTAGGCAAGTGTTATACTATTGTGTGTAGCTCTGTCATTGACTCCTAGCTGTAGAGTATTTCCTTTGAGAAGGATTTTTTTCTAAGAAGAAATTTGTGGTGGCAATGGAATTAACCAGTGGAGGTGAGGAAAAATCCTAGACAGTTCAGCTAGAGCAATGGTCCTAAGTAAGAGTGAGTTGAAGAAATAGTGATGAGTGAACGGGTGTCCTGAGAAAAGGAAACAAGAAGAGATAAACATAGAACATATGGAGGCAGGGCCTTACAGGTTATTATGAGGCTTTTTCTCTGAATGGAATGGGAAGGTATTGCAAGGCTTTGACTCAGAGATAGCTGTGATATGATGAATATTGTGGTTCCTAGGAAGAGAGTAGACTGTATTGTGGTGAGAGTAGAAGCAGGTGAAGAAGTATACCATGTGTCAAAGGAAGACCAAATGCAGGTGGTGGCAATGACAATAGGTCTACATGTGGTGAATGTGAAAGCAATTGTATCCTAATGGGTTAAATGTAGCTGTGAGGGTGAGAGGAAGAAAGAAAATGATCCCACAAAAAAAGTAAGATGCATGACAGATAATGAGTACAGAAAATGAGCAAAGCAAACTTTGCCCTCTATGAAGTAACAGTCTTGTTAAGTTAAAATGTACCTACTGGCTGGGCACCAATGGCTCACACCTTTAGTCCTTCTCAGAAAACTGAGATCTGATTAGTGCAGTTCCAAGCCAGTCTAAGAAGGAAAGTCCATGTCATTCTTATCTCCAATTAACCACCAAAAAGAAGTAATAGAATGCTAGCTTGCATTAAAAATAAAAAAACCTCAGGAACAACACTCAGGACCTGAGTTCAAGCCCCAGGACTGGACCAGTACACATACCCCCCCTCAAAAAAAGTACATAACTAAAATATCAAGCAATAACCAGAATGGAGTGATTCTTGAATTACCAGAGGTCTTTATTCTTCCTTGGTAAGATATTCAATTTAATATTTATTATTAAGCATGCAATAAAATTTCAAATATTATTATAAAAGTGGAATAGTGGCTCCAAACTAGAAAAGGAAAATGGTATATAAGTAAACAGAAATGGATACATTTTTAAAAGACAAGAATTGAAAAGAAAAAAACTGGAAGAAAAATGTATAAACACAAAGTGGAATGGGAGAAGAAAAATAAGATTCGTAATTAAATCAGTAAACTAAATAAAAATGAATTATACTCATCAAGTAAAACTTAGGAAGTTGTCAGGCCAGATAACAATATATACATATAGATTGCAGCTTTACATCAATTACAAGAGTTACAGAATGCATATAATATTTAAAAGTGAAATGGTTTAATTAAAAAGTTAGCGATGGGCTGGGAAGGTGGCTCAGTGGTAGAG
>NW_012275839.1:0-2057 GCF_000151885.1 Dipodomys ordii
GAAGCGCGGCGCCAGGCGCTCCAGCGTGGCCAGGTACTTGACCATGACGGCGTGCGCCGACAGCTGGCGCGGCTGGAAGGCGCGCACGAAGCGGCGGAACACACTGCGCAGGCGCAGGCGCGTCAGCGCGTTGTGCTGGCGGATCTGCTGGCGGAAGGAGCGCGGGATGCAGTCCTTGAAGCTGGGGGGGAGAGGGTGGCGGGGGGGGGGTGTCAGGGGGCTGGGTGACACCCTGGGTGACATCACCTAGGCAAAGTGGCTGTCACCTGTTCTAGAAAACAGGCACACACAACGGTCCAGCCCTGGTGGCTCCAGGATGCCTGTAATCCCTGCAACTCCACAGGGCTAAGGATCCAGGTTCGAAGCCAGCCCCGGAGCAGGTAAGTCTCTAGCTGGAACTGGCTCAGGGGTTGGTTGTGCGTGGAGCCTCGGGCAGCAATCCAGAGCTCAAGGCCCTGAGTTCCAAGCCCCACTTGGAGTTCTTCCATTTTTTTTTACTTTTCATTTCCTGCCAGTCCTGGGGCTGGAACTCTGGGCCTGGGCGCTGTCCCTGAGATTCTCTGGCTCAAGGCGAGCGCTCTGCCACTTAAGTCACAGTGCCGCTGCCAGCGTTTTCTGTGTATGTGGTGCTGAGGAATCGAACCCAGGGCCTCATGCATGCGAGGCAAGCGCTCTACCACTGAGCCACCTTCCCAGCCCCATTCTTTCATTTTCAGATGATCACTAAAAGGCACAGCTCTGGTCACAAAATCCTTCCCTGTCCTCCCTCGTCTGTCCTCTTCCCCGTCATCCCTGCACCTGCCACCGGTATGGCAGATAGCTTGCTTTCTTCTCTCCTTTTCTTTTCTTTTCTTTCTTTCCTTCCTTCCTTCCCTCCTGCCTGCCTGCCCTCCTTCCCTCCCTCCCTCCCTCCCTCTCTCCCTTCTTCCTTCCTTCTCCCATTCTCTATTTCCTTTCTTCTTTCAACACTGTGGTTCATCCCAGCCACCTGATGGGAAAGGCATTTCCACCCATCAACTCAGTGTCCCCAGACACCTGATCTCCTTGGCTACGTCCTCCAGAGGGACCCCACGGCAGAGAGAGAGATGGCAGAGGTGCAGAAAGGCCATGCCAAGGCTTTCGTTTTTAAAGTGGTGTATCTCTTCCTCATTAGTCAGCTCCCATAGGCAGACGACATCATTCACAAACTCATGCTTGCCCTGAGAGTGGGGAGAAGAGGGAGAACAGTTTTACTCTCTATAGCTAGAGAAATTTACTTGCTTGGCTCTAAGCGTTTTGTAGAGGGAGAAGTCATCATTTTTAGGAAAGGCTAAATACAATCTTATCAGTTCAATCCTGTGCCTGTAACAGACATCACTAATTAATCCTGGGCCACTAATAGACAACACTAATCAATCCCAGTACTCAATCCACACTGGTCTGTTGTTTTTTTTTTTGTTGTTGTTAGTTGTGGGGCCTGAACTCTGGGCCTGGGCGCTGTCCCTCAGCTCTTCAGCTCAAGGCTAGCCCTCTACCATTTGAGCCACAGCGCCACTTCCAGCTTTTTCTGCGTATGTGGTACTGAGAAATCTAACCCAAGGCCTCGTGCAAGGCAAGAACTCTACCACTGAGCCACCTTCCCAGCCCCATTGTTGTTGTTGTTGTTTTTGTTGGTCATGTGGCTTGAACTCTGGGCCTGGGCGCTGTCCCTCAGCTCTTCAGCTCAAAGCTAGTGTTCTACCACTTGACCCACAATGCCACTTTCACTTTTCTGGTGGTTTACTTAAGAGTCTCAGGGAGAATGGGAGGGGTGGGCGGGGGGAAAAAAAAGAGTCTCAGGGACTTTCCTGCTGGGCTGGCTTTGAACTGTGATCCTCAGATCGCAGCCTCTTGAGTAGCTGTTTTTTTTTTTGTTGTTTTTTTTTTGGATCCGGTCATTGCGCCTGAACTCTGGGTCTGGGCGCTGTCCCTCAGCTCTTCAGCTCAAGACTAATGCTCTACCACTTGAGCCACAATGCCACTTTCGGTTTTTTTCTTTTTACTTATGTGGTGCTGAGGAGTCGAACCCAGGGCCTCAT
>NW_012275840.1:0-2114 GCF_000151885.1 Dipodomys ordii
TCAAGTGGTAGAGCGCTAGCCTTGAGCTGAAGAGCTGAGGGACAGCGCCCAGGCCCAGAGTTCAGGCCCCACGACTGGACCCAAAAAAAGAAAAAGAAAAAACAAAAAGAAAACATTCACTAAAACAAAGTTTTCTGGGGCCGGGGGTGTTTGTTCCTCAGTGGTAGCATATTTAGTGAGCATACTCCAGACTATGGATTTATTTCCCAGTACTGCAAATGAAAGAAAAATGAAGGTCTTCTAATAAGCATCACCATCATATTAATGTGATGGGTTTTTTCTTTCTTTTTTTTTTTTTTTTGCCAGTCGTGGGGCCTGAACTCTGGGCCTGGGCGCTGTCCCTCAGCTCTTCAGCTCAGGGCTAGCACCCTACCATGTGAGCCACAGTGTCACTTCTAGCCTTTTCTGCTTATGTGGTGCTGAGGAATCAAACCCAGGACCTCATGCATACAAGGCAAGCACTCTTACTACCAAGCCGCCTTCCCAGCCATTAATGTGATTTTAATACATCCCATTGGAAAAGCCCGGCCCACACAGGACCAGGCCTGCTGCCTGGCTGGTCCCATCAGCAGAAAGCATCTAGTTGGTAGTCATGGAGGTCACTTTGTTTTGGGAGGGACAGCAGTGGGGGTCTCTTCTCCCTGGCTCTGAAGAGGTCATCAGGACAGCCTGTCTGTGAGCACACAGCTCAGCGTCTCACATCTGGAGTCTGAACTCTCCATTCTGGGTTCACAGACCACTAAAGCCAGCCTAAACCCATCCTGTGTGGGTGAAAAGAACTTGCTCCTTCTCTGTGCAATAAACATGTTTATCACCATAATGGGAGCTGTGTGGCGCAGCACCAGCCTTCACTCTGCGCGCCCTACATTCAGGTTGAATATTAAACTTGAATCTCCAAAGGCAATGCGTGTACTTTGCAGGTTACCTCCCAGAGAAGTAGTAAAAAGGATTTTGGTGTGGGGGGAAAATAATCAGGACATGCTGGATGTAAAGGGACCCCACATTTCATGATCCGTTTCCCTCTCCAGGCCCCAATAAGAAAAGCGGGCTGTTTCTGGGGCCTAATGGAAAGGACATCTGTAAAATGGGTCCAGAGCAGTTGTTTCCTACAAAACATTTTATTGCCTAAGTGATATAGGAAAAATTCCGCTCAAGACCTGCTGACTCATGAGGTTCAGGTGGCGGGGCTTCCACAAACTGTGTCTGCCAGGGGACAACTACTTTACTGAGGGTCATCAGGGCATGAACGTCCCCAGAGAAGCTGGGGTGATGAGAGGAAAGCGCTGGAGGAGAGCTGAGCAGAGCCCGGCGCAGTGCACAGGGCAGGGTGAAGGCCCTGGGTCAGGGACAGGTTCTGTGGAGAGAATGGAGCAGCAGATTGTGCGTGGGAGGGGCGGCGGGCACCCCGGGCTGCAGGTGTACAAGCAGAGTCTGCAGGTTTTGCTAAATGCAGTGGGAAGCAGGGAAGTGTGCGATCCAACTGGCGTTTCTGTTGTGAAGATAAAAAGTCTATAGGAAGCACTCCATCAGCATGGCTGCTCAGCCGTCCAGCGTTTCCAGCTGTGGCTGCCCCTCACGTCCCCTGCCCGGCACTTGGTGGACACTCAGGAGCACCTAGGAGTGACACCGCGCAGGGCAGTGACTGGGAGTCCTGTGGAGAGGAGCAGTGTGAGAGACTCAGCCGTGCAGCCGAGTGCTGGTGAGGATTACCAAGCAGTGCTCGCAAGCCCGGCTTCCCTGCCGGGCCACTTCCTCTCCCTCACTGTGAGCTCCTCCAGCGAGCTTCGCCTCTACTGGCATACCCACGTGAGAGCTCAGTGCACCTCAAGAAGGCAAGCAAGCATTTCTTTAACAAGAGAAAAGATATCAGGTAGCGGTGGCTCACGCCTGTCATCCTAGCTACTCAGGAGGCTGAGATCTGGAGGATCTATTTGAAGCCAGCCCAAACAGAAAACTCCATGAGACAGTCTCTAAAATAACCAACGAATCTGGACTAAAGGCTAAAGAAGTAGCGTACTAGCTGAGAAAGCAAGCCAAGTAAAATGCAAGGCCCTGAATTCAAACCCTAGTATGAGCAAAAAAAAAAAAAAAAAAAAGTAGATAAAACCAGTTTT
>NW_012275841.1:0-1909 GCF_000151885.1 Dipodomys ordii
GAAACAAAAGAGGAGGCTACAATGCTTGATAAGAAATGTACTCATTATCTTGCCCATGTAATTGTAACCCCTCTGTACAGTATTTTCACAATAAAAATAAATAAAAAAAGAAATTAGAAACAAATAACGTACAGTGATATACACAAGACAATATGTTGGAAATAACATGTACAACTGAGGTGGGGGGGGAAGGAAAGTAAAATAAAATTGAGGGAAAGGGTAACTAAGTTGACAAGAAATGTACCCATTACCTTACTTATGTAACTGAGACCTCTGTGTATATCACCTTGACAATAAAACAACAATGTATGTGTAAAAAAAAGGCATAGAGTAGAGCTGCTACAGGCAGATGTTGGCATTATCCATAACAACATTCCTTCTATTTTATTAGAGGGCCCCTTGAACAGGCTCCTTGAAGACTTGTGCCAGAAGAGTAAATCTATTTTTCCTTTGGTTGGTCATCAGACAGTTCTCTGAAATTACTCAAGCTTGTAATGGAGAGCTTAAATGACTTTTTCAGAGAATATTTGGAATCTAGTTTACTAAATGCTTAATTTGCTTTGGTTTTGACTCTACTATCTTAAAAAAAAGTCTTATTTTAGTGGGAGACCAAGAGCTTGAGTTTATGGAAAACTTTTGTCTATAGCTTTATCCATATGAAATGGCTTTATTTATTTATTGTTGGTCATGGGGCTTGAACTCTGGGCCTGGGTTCTGTCCCTCAGCTCTTCAGCTCAAGGTGAGCACTCTACCACTCACGCCACAGTGCCATTTCGGGTTTTCTGATGGCTTATTGGAGATAAGCGTCTCATGGACTTTCCTGTCCTGGCTGGCTTTCAACCATGGCTGAGTAGCTAGGATTACAGGCATGAGCCATTGGTGCCTGGCTGAAATGACTATTTTTATAGGCAAAAATGGTCCAAAGCCAATAATATCACATGGTTCAGTTGAAAATTTGAGCAGCTAAACATAAGCAACTGGTTGTGCTCAACATGATCAGGAGTTGCCTCTTTCATTGTGGCAGCACTAACTTGTTTTATGTAAGACATTTCCTGCCTTCCCTCTCAATTTACCCTTTGAAACAGACACTAGGAAATTCAGGTAGGAGAAATTCAGTAAGAGAAAGACTGCCTTCAAGAATTCCAGACTACATTACTCAATTTCTACTCTATTTTCCTATGTGTGAAACTGAGTCTGAAGATGCTAACTTTCTCTTCCCCCTGACTTACAAAGGAGTAATAGGAACTCTGACTGCAACAGTTTGTGTGGGAAGAGAGTGGGATCCTTGGTATTGACCTAGTTTACTTTGACTCAGGTTAATAGTCCTACTGGGCTTCAGTTTCTGTATTCATAGTAAGCCTTGAATAAGCAAAAATGTTTTGTGTATTTTTTAAAGTGATATAGGGATCACTGTCAAATGTCCTGGTGTCCAGGACATTTAGCTAACACGGTTGGTGTTCCCAATGTCTTCATCATAGTTATCCCATGGTTACCTAGACAACCAAGTAAGCCAGCATTTTAAGTTTGCTGTTGTTGTATTTTGCTTTTTATGTTTTTTTTTCCCAAAAGAAATTGAATGGATTGTTCAGTCCTGTCTCTGGATCTATGGCAGTAAGTAAGCTGATGCACAAGCTGTTAACTCCAAAGTTAAATGGTTAGACTCTCTGGAGATTCAGGAAGGATGTTAACACATAGCACACCTGATTACTGTTCATGGAGCAGAGAAAGGAGTGACCCTGGTTGCCTGAGGCTCTAAGTTGTTGGTTACCAGGTTTTGCTTTTGTCTTGGGTGATACTGGGCCCCTTTGACTGTAGCTCTTCAGGGACAGACACCAGTGTGTATTCTATAAACTCCAGTTACATTATAGCTTTTCTAATAGTCATGGAGGATTCTTTTTTTTTTTTTTTT
>NW_012275842.1:0-1726 GCF_000151885.1 Dipodomys ordii
CTGTCCCTCAGCTCTTCAGCTCAAGGCTAGCGCTCTACCACTTGAGCCACAGCGCCACTTCCAGCTTTTTCTGCTTATGTGGTGGTGAAAGCACTCTACCACTGAGCCACCTTCCCAGCCCCGGTGGTGGCACTTTTTAATTGCAAAGCATGTTTTCTTGAAGCTGATAGGCCTCATTCCTATAACTACCTGAAAAACTTTTGCTATAAGAACTCCTGAACAGATACATGCATTTTTACTGGACCTTCTGTAGTCAGTGGAAACTTCCTTCTGTTAAAAAAAAAAAAAAAAAAAACATTTTTCTTTTTTCTACCTCTTTTCATTCTTTCTCAGTTTTCCATTAGTAGCTAAAAGGCCGGCTATCTTTGGTACTTGGATCAAACTGACAGTTACCTGGTTGGGAGCTACTTCTCCAAATCTATGTGATAGACTAGATCCTTACCCCTTGGTAGTTTCCTACCCATTATGCATAGGCAGCAGATGTTGTTCCTTCCAAGCAGCTTTTAAGTAATTATGTCTGATAGTTGGTTATTTACTTACTATAAATGAAATACATAATCTTTGTGTAAATCAAGTGAAATAAAATGTAGACTCAAAGGTAAACAAGTTTATATTTGATTTTCATAGTTGATATTATAAAGTAAGTGCTCATTAAAATATCTTTTTCTTTTTTTTTTTGCCAGACCTGGGGCTTGGACTCAGGTCCTGGGCATTGCCCCTGAACTTTTGCTTAAGGCTGGCGTTCTACCACTTACTTGAGCCACAGTATCACTGCCAGCTTTTTCTGTGTATATGGTGCTGAGGAATCGAACCCAAGGCTTCATGCGTGCAGGTGAACACTCTACCCCCTATGGGCTGGGAAGGTGGCTCAGTGGTAGAGTGCTCGACTCACATGCATGAGGCTCTGGGTTCAATTACTCACCACCACATAAGCAGAAAAAGCTGGAAGTGGTACTGTGGCTCAAGCAGTACAGCGCTAGCCTTGAGCTGAAGAGCTGAGGGACAGTGCCAAAGTCCAGAGTTCAGGCCCCACGACTGACCAAAAAAAAAAAAACTTTTAATACACTTATTATGACTTTACTGGTATATGTATTTAGTACAAAACGGGATAATCATGAAAATATGGTAGCCTTTTCAGTAAGATTTTACCTTATATTATAGCTTATACTCAGGGTTATTTTTTTATCAAAATCTAATTTGAGTAATAGAGTGCTGATTTTTTAATCAATCCAGGGGCCTGAACTCAGGGCCTGGGTACTGTCTCTCAGCTTTTCAGCTCAAGGCTAGCACTGCCACTTGAGCCACAGCACCATTTCTGCCTTTTTCTACACACACACACACACACACACACACACACACACACACACACACACACACGCGTGAATTCCAGTTTTATTGGATTATAAGCAGGAAATATGTACCACAATTTACAGTCTTTTGGTAGAGTTTTCTTTATAAATAGAAAACTTATTTGAGATCAATAAAGTTGTGTATTCCTATTGCATCTACT
The DNA here is from genome assembly GCF_000151885.1 of Dipodomys ordii. NCBI lineage: Eukaryota > Metazoa > Chordata > Mammalia > Rodentia > Heteromyidae > Dipodomys > Dipodomys ordii. The sequence continues at coordinate 1,511 of NW_012275842.1, forward strand.
ATAGATGACTTGTTATCCACTGTCTATAGAATATGAATTTTCTAGTCTTATTTTAATCTACTAACAGATATTTGTCATTGAAGTATTTTTCATAATTATTTAATTCTTATATACTTAGATGTGAGGTTAGGGTGTGTGTGTGTGTGTGTGTGTGTGTGTGTGTGTGTGTGTGTGTGTGTGTGTGTGTGTGTGTGTGTGTGTGTGTGTGTGTGTGTG
>NW_012275843.1:0-1587 GCF_000151885.1 Dipodomys ordii
GCGAGCGCTCTACCACTTGAGCTACAGCGCCACTTCCGGTTTTCTGGTGGTTTTATTGGAGATAGGAGTCTCACAGTCTTTCCTGCCCGGGCTGGATGCTCAGATCTCAGCCTCCAGAGTAGCTAGGATTACAGGCGTGAGCCACCAGCGCCCGGCTAGTAGCTCTTTTTTTGGGAAAGAATGTAAATTTATGTTAAATGGATAATGCTTGAAATAAAGAGGATTCAGGATTTACCTAGAATTTTCTAAGAAATAAATTATACAATTTATTAATCCTGTCAGCCTAATGATTTTAAAAAGGTACCTTTCAGTGCTCACCAAAAGTAATTTATCTGAAGTGGTGCTGTGGCTCAGGTGGTTGAGCACTAGCCTTAAGCTGAAGAGCTGAGGGATAGCACCCAAGCCCAGAGTTCAAGCCCCACAACTGACCAAAACAAACAAAAGTAATTTATCATTCAAAGAGAGATGTCACAATTTATAATAATGTATTAATTGACTCTGGAAAACAGAAACCCTAAGGAATTTTTATATTAAAATTTTTATAGTGAAAAATGAATTGTAAACAGGAAGTGAAATACAGAAATTAATAAAAAACTAACGTTGCTTATACTAAAATCTCAGCCCAAAAATTACTAGTTATTAGATTCTAAACAACCTGATGTTGCACAGTTTTCTACACATAAAATGGAAATGAGCCGGGCACTGGTGGCTCACACCTGTAATCCTAGCTACTCAGGAGGCTGAGATCTGAGGATCATGATTTAAAGCCAGCCCAGGCAGGAAAAGTCCATGAGACTCTTATCTCCAATAAACCACTTGAAAACCAGAAGTGGCACTGTGGCTCAAGCGGTAGAGTGCTGGTCTTGAGCTGAAGAGCGCAGGGACAGAGCCCAAGCCCAGAGTTCAAGCCCTATGACCAAAAAAAAAAAAAAAGAAAAGAAATGACAAGACAAATAAATAGCCCTGAGGCCCTGATTTGAAGCCTCAGGTCTGGCCAAAAAAAAAAAAAAAAGAAAAAAAAAAAAAAAAGCCCCGGGGCCCTATTTTAAAACCCCAGGTCTGGCAAAAAAAAAAAAAAAAAAGTAAAAAGAAATAAATAATTGTGGTAGAGATTAAATGAGATGTACTAGATAAAGAACTGTATTCTATGTAAAGTTTACTACAGGCAATGCCATCTCCTGATAAGCAGTTTACTCATATAATGATAACTCCTGGTGTTACTATGATGCATACCTGTCACTAGATGTCTGGAAAATATCTGGTCACCTCAAATATTCTGAGATACTTTTTTTTGTGTGTGTGTGAAAGTATCTTTTTTTTTTTTAATTGTGAAAATACCGTACAGAGGGGTTACAATTACATGGGCAAGATAACAAGTACATTTCTTATCAAGCATTGTTGCCTCCTCCTTTGTTTCCCCTTCCCATCCCTTTCCATTACCCTCCCCCACCTCCCCACCTGATCCTCCCCCCCTCTGAGATACTTTTTTCTTTTTTCTTTTTTGGGTCCGGTTGTGGGGCTTGAACTCTGGGCCTGGGCAATGTCCCTCAGCTCTTCAGCTCAAGGCTAGCGCTCTACCACTTGAGC
>NW_012275844.1:0-4071 GCF_000151885.1 Dipodomys ordii
CGTCGCCTCCTGCCTTCGCCCGGGCCTCCCTCGCCGCCTGCCGTCCTGCCCAGCGGGCGGGGTGCGGCTCCGCACCGCGCTGGGAGGGGCCGTCGGGCCCCGAACCGCAGACGGGTCCTGAACCCCGCACGTCCCCTCAATGCCTAGCTTCGGTCTCGATCGGCCCCAGCCATCCCTCTCAGCTCTTGTCACCCCTTGCTCCTTGCTTAGTGGCCTCCAGAAATTGAAAGGTTAGCCAAACGTGGGCGAGTTCTGGAGCCCCAATGCCCTGGATGAGTAAGGGGTTTAACCTTGGGAAACAGCAGGAGGGGATCCCTCCTCCCACTTTGCAGTAAAGCTTTTTCATCAGCTCCTCCTTGTTTTTGAAAGCTGGTAGGATCCGAGATTCCCTGGGAAGAACAGCGGGGTTGAGGTTTGAATCAAGAAATGGATCAGTTAGAACCGGCCCCAGATCCCCAGGAAAAATTAAGAGACTGAGAATTGGATATTTCCCCATGGCATTTATCACCATTTAACGTCGGGATCTTTGTACCCTTGTTCGCCCCAAATTCCCCCACAAACATTTTTTTCCCCCTGTTTGAAATTTGCCTAATGGCTTCGATGATGTTAGGGAAGGGGTGGGAAGGATGTGGACCTTTTCTTCAGAGGAGCACTGTGGGCAAATGGAGAACTTGCATGTAATGGGGTTTTCAGAGGTGGCAGTATTGGTTAGACAATTTGCCATCATTCCTGTTTAAAAATGCATGTTTCTTGTTCTTGCCTTCACTGCATTTCTCTTTGGTAAGGCTACATGCTATGATTTTACTTGTCCTGTGTGGGAGATGGAATTGACAAGATGATATTATGAATATGGTGTCTCAGAAAGCCCTTAGAACAAGGAAATTGTCTTCACTTCTAGTGTCTCACTTGTTCATAGGAAACCACACATATAGGTAGTTTATAGAACTGAATATATGGGAGTTACTCAGCTCTTTGCACTTTTTCTGTCGGAAATTTATATTAATATTACTTGGTTCTTACTGAATCTCTTCTTGACCGATCCCATTGGACCCGATTTCTTACTTAGGGTTGTCTGGACCCTCATGTTTCTTCCATCCCTGTTCTTAGCAGCACCCAACACAGTGAGTGCAAAACTTAGTGGTTTTACATAGCCCAGGTTACATTTTTAAGTCTGGCCCTCAAAATGGAAGTCTAAGATCCAGTGGCAACTGCAGAATTATTTTCTTTGCCTGTCTTCAATGAGCTAAACCATTTACTCCATCATACAGATGAAGTCTTTATGAGAAATGAGGTGATTTGACCTAAACCACGGACCTAGTTTCATATTGAATATCCTCTTTCATCGGTAGCAAATATTTATGGACTGACAGCCCCTGGAGTATGGCTCCTACCCTATAATCTTCTGTACGCTTCCCATCATGCAGTGCCTGTGTTGTATTGAAGCCATTTTAGAATTGGAGCTCTATAGATCAGGGAGGCAGCCTCTATAAAATTGGGCTGAGAAAATTCCCTTGACATTAGCTCCCTAGGCAGTGTCTCCAGAGATTTGGGCTGCTGCAAAAAGTGCATTTTCCCCACTTGGCTGTAGATCTAGAAACAGTACTGAAGCTGCAGTTAGGCAAATTGGTTTTAGTTCTTGCCTGCAGTATATCATTGTGATCTTCAGCTTGTTATTCAGTCTTAGTTTCCTTGTCTCCAGATTTGTCATGAGACGTTTTCACAAACTGTAAATTGTGAAATACAAGCTTTTGATTTTGTTATAGGTTTTCTTTTTTCCTCTAGTCACATTCTGATAAGATCCAGCATTTTTTTTTGATAAAAACCCAGCATCGTTTTGTACATGTTACATTGAAAAAAACAATTTTGTACTACGTATAGCAAATGCAATTTTTCTCAGTCAATTCTCAACTATAAGTGCAGATGGTAAGATAGTGTTTGATATGTTGGGATAGACTAAACGAAGCATCTGGCACGTAGATTTTTTTAACGTTTTAAATAAAATATAACTGATAGATAAAAACATTGCATATTGGTGAATACCTTGAATAAAATTAAAACGTATCTCTCTTCGATCATCATTTATGATGAAAACATTCAAAGTTCTTTCTTCCAGGCTTTTGAGATCTATTTTACATTCTTTTTTATCTGTAATCACCATACTGTGTAGTGTAATAGCACACCGGAACTTCTTCCTCTCTCCTTGTCTAACTGTGACTTAATACCCATCCCCTTATGGGACTTTAGCCCATAGATTTTTAATAAATGGATGAATCTGTATTTAGATTAGGCATAGTATATATGCTGTATAGTATGGACACATACAGTATCCATTATAACTTGTTCACCAACTGCTGTAGCACAAGCTAATTAGACAATAGTCATAACAGCTACTGTTTGTAGTGCTTACTATGTGCCCGACTTTTTTCTTACTTCCTCATATATATTAACTGAGTCTTCTAACTGCCAATAAGAGGTAAGTACTTTTAGCTTCATTTTACAGATAAGGAAACAAGTGCAGAGAATTTTTCCAAGGACACAAATACACCAGTACGAGGTAAATGCTGGATTCAAGACCCAATCATAGATGGTCTGGCTGTTAGGAATGAGATTTGTAGATGTTGTAGAACATACTATGTCTTTGATGTAAATGCCGCTTAGTTCTTAATTTTTATTTTAATGTGTTTAAAAATGGAATTTTAGGCCCTGTGCCAATGGCTCACACTTGTAATCCTAGCTATTCAGCAGGTTGATATCTGAGGATCTCAGTTTGAAGCCAGCCTGGGCAGAAACATCTGTTAGATTTTTATCTCCAATTAATCAGCAAAAAGCTGGAAGTGGAGCTATGGTTCAAGTGGTAAAGTGCCAGCCTTGAGAAGAAAAGCTAAGGGACAGCACCCAGCCCTAGGTTCAATCCCCAATACCAACACACACACACATAACCCTTAAAAACTGGAATTTTAACTAATTTGAAGCTAGTTAGAATGTGACTTATTGGGAGTGGACAAACCCATCTAGGCCTGTGGAGATGATAATACTCATTAGGAAGCAAGCTGGTGAAAATCCAGTTTTTCTTGTACTTGCTTCATACTAGGGAAAAAGTTCATCAGTACTTTGTGGCATATAGTCCTGGTTGTTTCATTCAATAGAATTTGATTATGGCTATCATTAATTTAAACTTTATATGTTCTTTGAGTTGAGGGAATATAATATGTAAGGGAATATAATATATAAGTAGAAAATTCTAAAATTATTACATCCTGTTTTACTACCTGCTTTTCTGTGGCATCAGACAAAGCAGTTTTCCTAAAATAACCATAGTTTTGAAAACTAAAATTGGATTATAAAGAGACTTTTTAAAGTACCTTGGTTTATATTTTTTCTAGGGTGATTATAACACTATAGTTAGGGTCAGGAAATTATGGTGGTATGTATTAATTTCCAAGCCTTAGAAACTGTCCTGATCACTACATGAATATCCTCCTGATCACTACATAATTATCCTAGTAGTCATCTGAATGTCATAATGGAAAAACTAACCATTGGAGCTGAATTCTGAGGGTATTTTTTGAAAAAAGAATGCTAAAGAAGGAAAAAAAGATTAAAGGTGGTCCCTTATTGCCTCTGATACGTGTGTTCAGAGGCACAGTAACATGTTTCTAATATTTGTAATGAGATGAATGGCCTCATAAAAAAAACAAGTTATTCCAGAAGATTATAGCTTAGTTGACTTTAAAAAATTCTGGGTAGTTCTTTATTATGTAAGTTTTCCTGTCCTGGTTGTTTATTTCATTTTTTTTCCCTAAGAGACCCAACAAGGAGAGTTATTTCTGAATGGCCTTGACCAAGACAAACAGATTGAAAGCTAAAATAGACAACAGTCCTATCATTATTATTGTTAGCCCTCTGAGAATATGAGAATCATATTTAAAGCTTACTTTGTGAGTTTTTGGCATATACTGTTTTTTTTGGATCCGGTCGTGGGGCCTGAACTCTGGGCCTGGGTGCTGTCCCTCAGCTCTTCAGCTCAAGGCTAGCATTCTACCACTTGAGCCACAGCGCCACTTCCGGCTT
>NW_012275845.1:0-1021 GCF_000151885.1 Dipodomys ordii
TTGTTAGTGGTGGGGCTTGAACGCTGGGCCTGGGTACTGTCCTTCAGCTCAAGGCAAGAGCTCTACCACTTGAGCCACAGCACCACTTCTGGTTTTCTGGTGGAGATGAGTCTCATGGACTTTCTTGCCTGGGCTGGCTTTGAACCATTATCCTCAGATCTCAGCCTCCTGAGTAGCTAGGATTAGAGGTGTGCTTTTTATATTTTATAGTCACCATTTGTTGCCACTGATAGTTAGCTTTGATTTCACAACTGATTCAGAACATAAGATAGTGATTTCTTTTGAAATGTTAAAGATTGTTTAGTCTTTTAAAACTCAACATTTAACATTTTCCAAATAGTCCTTGATGTGATGCCATCTTCAGAGGCTTGACGGTCTAATTGTGTGCGTGCGTGCGTGCGTGCGTGCGTGTGTGTGTGTGTGTGTGTGTGTGCGCGCGCGCGCGCGTGCGCTAATCCTAGGGCTAGAACTCAGGGCCTATCCCTGAGCTGTTTTGCACAAGGCTAGCACTCTACTACTTGAGCCACAGCACCATGTTAGGCTTTTTGCTGGTTAATTGAAGATAAAAATCTCATGGACTTTTCCTGCCTAGTCTGGCTTGGAACTGTGATGGCCAGATCTCAGCTTTTTGAGTAGCTAAGATTATAGGTCTGAGCCAACAGCACTCAGCTGTATTCTTTTGTATTTCATATGCTTTTGTGTTTCATAGTCTTCTCATGATACCAGCCCACATACCAAGTAGATCAGCTGAGTTGTAACATCAGCATCCTTTGTGCAAATTGCCTGTGATCTTTTCTTTAGTTTTTACTGAGGATATTTACCTACCTTCTGCCCTACACATTTATAATGTGAATTCAAGGGTTCTACTTTATTCTATGATTACACAAGCTGTTGCTTGTGTTTAAAATATTTTGTCACTACTCTAGAATTGTAATGATTCCAATTTCCTTCCTTCCTTCCTTCCTTCCTTCCTTCCTTCCTTCCTTCCTTCCTTCCTTCCTTCCTTCCTTCCTTCCTTCCT
>NW_012275846.1:0-1315 GCF_000151885.1 Dipodomys ordii
AAGCAAAAAGAAAAAAAAAAAGCAAAAAAAAAAAAAAAAAAACCCAAAAACACACTGTTGAACCACCAGAGGGTTGTGGAAGAGATTAGAAAGGAAATTCAAATGTTAATGATATTCAACAAAATGAATAAATAAATTACCAGTTCCTCTGGACACAGCAAAGGCAGTACTCAGAGGCAAGTTTATAGCTCTGAGTTCCTACATCAACAAATTGGAGAGATCTGAAAGCAACAATTTAAGGAGGCACCTGAAGCTCCTTATAAAAGAGCAACAAGCCAGGCTCCAGTTGCTCATGCCTGTAATCCTAGCTACTCAGGAGGCTGAGATCTGAAGATCACAGTTCAAAGCCAGCCTGGGTAGGGAAGTCCATAAGATTCTTATCTCCATAAAAACCACCAGAAAACTGGAAGTGGTACTGTGGCACAAGTGGTATATCACTAGCCTTGAGCTGCAGAGCTGAGGGACAACACCCAGGCCCAGAGTTCATGCCTAAGCCCAATAAAAAAAAGAAAGAAAGAAAGAGAAAGGGCAACAAGCTAAATCCCAATCCAGTATATGGAAACAAATCATAAAAATTAATCTGAATTATGTGAATTAGAATCCAAAAAGAACACAGAAAGAATAAACAAAACAAAGAGTTGGTTCTTGGAAAAAAATAATAAAATTGACAGACCCTTAGCAAATATTATCAGAAAAAGAAGAGAACACACCCAAATAAACAAACTCAGATGAGAATGGAAACATCACCACAGAAACAACCAAGATTCAGAGCATTATAAGGGAATACTTCTCAATTATTTATGCAAAAAGTTTGGGAATCTGGAAGAAATGGATTATTTCCTAGCAAATAGTGATGTGCCAAAATTAAACCAAGATGAGTTAAACCAACCTAACAGTCCCATATCAAGCATAGAAATTGAATCAGTAATAGGAGACCTCCCATCCAAGAAATGTCCAGGACCAGATGGATTTACAGCTGAATACTACAAGAACTTCAAAGCAGAACTCACACCAATACTCCTCCAACTCTTCAATGAAATTGAAAGTGAAAGTTCACTACCAAACTCTTTCTATGAAGCCATCATAACCCTCATCCCAAAACCAGGCAGGGGAATCATCAAAGAAAGAGACTATAGACACATTTCTTTGATGAACATTGATGCAAAATTCTCAACAAAATTTGGCCATTCAACTTCAACAACTCATTTCAAAAAATCATGTTTTTTTCTTTCATGCATGTGTTTCTAACGCATTTATAAGATTATCTCTTTGTTGCTTTGTATGTCCCTCCCCCACAGTATAACCCCTGCTTTCA
>NW_012275847.1:0-1830 GCF_000151885.1 Dipodomys ordii
CCCTGGGTTCGATTCCTCAGTACCACATAAGCAAAAAGAAAAAAGCCAGAAGTGGTGCTGTGGCTCAAGTGGTAGAGCGCTAGCCTTGAGCTGAATAGCTGAAGGACAGCACCCAGGTCTAAAGTTCAGGCCCCACGACCGGACCCCCGCCCTCCCCCCAAAAAAAGCTGTAAGTAAAAGTATGGCTCAAGTGATAGAGTGCCTGACTTCAGAAAAAAGCAAAACAAAACAAAACAAAAAAAAACTCTGGAGACAGTGCCCAGAGTTCAAGCCCTAATATCATCACAAAATAATGCTTGCCTGAGATTTCCATTTTTCTCTTTCTATCTGGCCAGTGTTCAATCAGTCTTTAATACTTAGTTCAAATTCCCATCTTTTTTTGGTACTTTTTTAATTGTAAAAATACTTTACAGAGTGGTTACAGTTACATGAGCAAGGTAATGAGTACATTTCCTATTGAGCATTGTTGCCTCCTTCTTTGTTTTCCCCTACCATCCCTTCCCTCCCACCTCCACAACTAGTCCCCCCTCTCCCCCAGAAGTTATAAAGTTCATTTTCAACATCGTGTTTTATTTGTACATCTCATTGTTACAATGGGTCAACCTGTATCCTTATTTAAGCATTTTGTTTCTTCCATTCCCCTCCCCTAATTAGAGAAATGTATATACAAGATGCTGACATCACCGACATCAAATACAGTGAAAACAGGGGTTATACCATGGGGGAGGAACATACAAAGAAACAAAAAAAATCACATGGTACATTATAAATACGTTAGAAACAATAGCAAGAAATAAAAGATATTTGTGTCCCTATCTTGGGGTTCCTTTCGCTTAACACCATCTTACATGGTCATATGTACATAGCTTTTGACATTTTCTGCTTGTCCTACACATGTACTAGTAATTGCAAATAAGGGAAACCATAGAACCTATGTTTCTTTGGGCCTGGCTTACTTCACTTAATATAATTTTTTCTAAGTCTTGCCTAACAAATGGGGTAATGTCATTCTTTCTGATGGAAGCATAGAATTCCATTGTGTGTGTGTGTGTGTGTGTGTGTGTGTGTGTGTGTGTGTGTGTGTGTATATATATATCACATTTTCTTGATACATTCATCTACTGAGGGGCATCTGGGTTGTTTCCATATCTTAGCTATAGTAAATAATGCTGTGATAAACATAGTTGTGCTGGTAGCCCTAGTATGGCCTTATTTGTGATCATTTGGGGCAATGCCTAATACTGGGATTGCTGGGTCATAGGGGAGCTCAATGTGGAGTCTTTTGAAGAACCTCCATACTGCTTTCAAAAGCGGTTAAACAAGTTTACACTCCCACCAACAATGAAATAGGGTTCCTTTCTGTCCACATCCCCTCCAGCATCTGTCGTTATTAGAATTCTTGATTATATACATTCTAACTTGGATTAGGTGGAATCTCAATGTTGTTTTGATTTGCATTTATTTTTTCTTTTTTTCCTTTTTTCTCTCTTTTTTTTATTGTGAAAATACCGTACAGAGGGGTTACAATTACATGGGCAAGATAATGAGTACATTTCTTATCAAGCATTGCAGCCTCCTCCTTTGTTTCCCCTTTCCATAACTTCCCATCTCCCACCTCCCCCCTTTCTTTCTTTCCCTCCCCCCCAACAAAGTTGTAAAGCTCATTTTTCACCATAACGATTTGTACATCTCATTGTTGCAATGGGTCCACCTGTATCCTTATTTAAAACTTTTGCTTTTTCCTTCCCCTCCACACATTATACCAACATCAAATACAGTGAAAGCAGGGGTTATACCGTGGGGGAGGGACATACAAAGCAACAAAGAAAT
>NW_012275848.1:0-3803 GCF_000151885.1 Dipodomys ordii
TGTGTGTGTGTGTGTGTGTGTGTGTGTGTGTGTGTGTGTGTGTGTGTGTGTGTGTGTGTGACGTCTCTGGGGTTTTCTTTTATTCTGTCTGTTCATCAGAATGCCTATACATGTACATATGCTCTCCGATCCTCTGCAAAAACCATAACTCCCAGTTAGACTCAGTGGTAGAACTCTGCCGAGAGCTTCAGATGTTAAGAGAGAATACTTACAAGCATGGAGTTAAATCGTTCTTACAGGTGCTAGAGAAACCTGAGGAACGTTTCTATGGCTTGGCTGAAGGTTTTGAAAGGAAGCCAGGGAGAAAAGGAGAGAGAAATCTGGGAAGGTGACCATTCTGCACAAGAATGCATCTCCATATTTTCCAGTCTCACATATTGCAAATGGAGTCTGCGGGAACTTTTTCTGCTCAGGTGGCCTGGTCAAACGCTTGCCTTGTTTAGAATTTCAACAGCCACTATTTTCCTTTGATTTGGTTCGATTATCTTTCATGATTCTCAGAATCCGCACTTTTTTCTCCCTTTCAGACTGAGCAGGTCCATAGCCCAAATGCCCTCCACCATTGGACGGGCCTGCGGGCTTCATTCATTTGATTTGTTTCTCTCTCGATCCCTGGGGTTTTTCAATAGGACTTCTTTTCAATCAAAAGCTAATTTTCTTTGTGCGTGTAGGTGGTGTAGAATTCCACACTTTTTTACACAGTAGCAGGCCTGCATTTGATGTACCTGGTTCTGAGACAATTGTCCTTTGTGGCTTCCAGGAGTAAATTCAATGAAAACCCCATGCGACTAGTTTGTAACTCATTTAGTGGCGGGTGCAGCAGGATTATTTCGCAAAGCGGTTCTCAGCTTAAGAAGCTCAATTGGCTTTCTAGTGCCTGGCTGGAGGCCTTTTTGTCTCTGTTATAAGGAAGATATTTACATGTGGGCCACGGATCTTTCTAGAAAATGAGAGAAGGTTGTGATCTATAGAGGTCCATTTCCTCTACTTCCCCTGGGCTATCTCTTAAGAGACTTGGGAGCCAGCGGATTAGATTTAGGAGCAAGGATCGAGGGCGGTGTGTGGGTGAGTGCGTATTTCACGCATTTTACATGACAGCGAGAACAGAGAGGTCGTGAATGTCCACAGGCAAGATCGGACGTGGTTACACATTCATTTAGACACTCAAGTTGCTATACATTGAGGATTAGAGTCTGAAGCCTGTCTCCTTCAAGATGCTGATGGTGCCACCCTGGCTGTCTTCTTGCCTTGGGTGTGTGCACAACCTCTCTGCACTTGGTTTGAGCACTGAGAAGAGGAGGATGCATATAACCATGCACCAGGCAGGAGTGGCAGGCAAGGGTATGTTGCTGCAGGAACAGCTAGCCCTCTGGTCTAACTGCTTAAAAAAAAATCACAGAGATGCGGTTGTGAAACCCGTCTACGATCCTAGTTCATCTTCTCCACCTATTAAAGAATTAAAGGGCAGGAAAGTGTTTAAAGCAGACTTGAAAATGAGAGGACACCAGGAAATAGGCTCCTTGTAGAAGCAGGGGTTCCTGGACATTTCTCTCTCTCTCTCTCTAGATAGATAGATAGATAGATAGATAGATAGATAGATAGATAGATAGATAGATAGATAGATATAGATATGGTCCCTTGTCTCCACCCCTTTGGGAAATCTCCTGATCCCATTGGTTGAGAGGTGGACATGTACTGTGGGGAGCCTCATGATTGGTTCTCCCATCTCCAGATGCTGTCTTGCTAAGTCATGTTGGAACCAGTACCAGCATCTAATTTCTACCTAGCCAAGGAGCCCTAACTTCCCCTCAGTTGGCTTAGACATGTTCGTTGTGGGTGTCGGACACACATTAGGACTCAGGGGTGTGGAGAAACCCTTCTCCCTCATCTAAGTCATCGCCAGTTGCTATGACAAGGTAAAAGAGCCTTCTCCAGGTTGCCAGACCACCGCTCATGTTTAGACAAGTGCCGTACCTCAGTGACCCACACAGTTCACTGGCCAACACAGGTCATAGGGTCTTGACCAGTCTTAGAGTCATCGCAATTTTACCATGAGTCCAAGGGACAAAACGTGGCTATTCATACCTGTAAACAGATGTTTACAGTTGTTTCACATGTTTTAGTGTGGCTTAAGTGACAAAAAATTGTATGTATTCAAGGTCTATAATATTATGGTTATACATATCCATCTCAAAATGGTCTCCAGGATCAATGATCAATATCTAGGTCAAAATTAGATCTATCTATTATATGTATCATATATGTGTATATCTATATTGTATATGTACATCTGTAGATATATATCATCGCTAGCACATTTCAAGTATACTATAAAGTATTATGTACTAGGGGCTCACGCTTGTTATCCTAGCTACTCAGAAGCCTAAGATCTGAGGATCACTGTTCAAAGTCAGTCCAGGCAGGAAAAGTCTATAATGCTCTTACCTCCAGTTAACAGCAAAAAGCCAGACAAAAGTGGAGCTGTGACTCAAGTGGAAGAACATCAGCCTTGAGCAAAAAAGTCCAAGAACATCATTCAGGCCCTGAGTTTAAACTCCAGGACCAGCACCCCCCTCCCCCTACACAAAGTATTATGAGCTAAAGTTGCTGTCCAGAATTTCTTGATCCTGCAGGATACAAGTATTTGACAGGTGTGTGTGTGTGTGTGTGTGTGTGTGAGAGAGAGAGAGAGAGAGAGAGAGAAACTGTGGCCCGTATGCACAAGTCAAAATCCAGGTAAATTCCACAGATGCCCAGGTGTGTGGGCTGGGCCACAATAATGACCCCTGTGAACTGCTTAGATTTCTTCTCTACCAGTAGGCAGTGCACATTATACAGCCACCGGGATCCTGCCTGAGCTGCTGACTAGGGGGAGCTGGACCTGGAGACCGGGGCCGTCACCTTTGTGCCCTGGCTCATTATCGGAGTCTCTTCCGGCCTTCCTCTGGACTACCGTGAGCCTGGCATTCTCTCCCTCCATTATCTGGGGACTCTCCCTCCAATGTTCCTCTCTCTCTCTCTCTCTCTCTCTCTCTGTCTCTCTCTCTCTCTCTCACACATACACAGATAAGGTAAATGCATGAGCAGAGGTCCTGGTGCAGAGGGAGAGCTGCAGGTTCTGCAGTGAATCTTTGGGAAGGGATTTGGGAAATCAGATCAGAAAACACATTTGCACTGTGAAGCTGGGTTTTCTGTTTTTTTGGATTTTTAAGTATTTGGAACTGTTTCATCTCTAGAGCAGGTGGACTCTGACCTTTTTTTTTTGAACTGAGTTCCTACTATGTGCTGGGTGACGTCGGAACCATCTTGTTATTTAATCATGTTTGTATCAATCATAAGGCTTGGCAGTCTCTGATTGGGGGGGTCATATGTTTGGACTCAGGGATGTGGAGAATTGTGCCGGGTGCTGCAGGAATCGGAGTCAGGAAACACAGCCAGTCTGTTTAGCTGGAAGAACAACTTGATTTTCAGCAGCCTTGTTAATGTTTGGGACCCTTGGAAAATGGCCTTGCCATGATTCTAATTTAGGTTTGGGGTTGTGTGTTGGAGTCAAGACTGTCTTCCTTCCCAGATGTACGTCAGTGCTCAGTGGGTTCTGTGTCTGTGTCTGTGAATCTGAAAATATGCTTATTAAGAAATAAGACCAGAGGGTCTGGGAAGGTGGCTCAGTGGTAGAGTGCTTGCCTTGCATGCCTGAGGCCCTGAGTTTGATTCCTCAGCACCACATAAGCAAAAAGAAAAAAGCCAGAAGTAGCGCTGTGGCTCAAGTGGTAGAGTGCTAGCCTTGAGCTGAAGAGCTGAGG
>NW_012275849.1:0-1310 GCF_000151885.1 Dipodomys ordii
AGAAAAGGACAGAGAGGAGACCAGAGGAAGATATTTTTTGTTTTGTTTTGTTTTTTGTCGGTCGTGGGGCTTGAACTCTGGGCCTGGACACTGTCCTTTAGCTCTTCAGCTCAAGGCGAGCGCTCTACCACTTGAGCTACAGCGCCACTTCCGGTTTTCTGGTGGTTTATTGGAGATAGGAGTCTCACAGTCTTTCTTGCCCGGGCTGGCTTTGAACCACGATCCTCAGATCTCAGCCTCCTGAGTAGCTAGGATTACAAGCGTGAGCCACCAGCGCCCGGCTTCAGTTTCACTTTCTCTTGAAGATATGAAACCCAAACAGATAAACAGATAGGTTTTGAAGAGGTGAAGAATCCAGACACATATAACAGCAGTTTTCAGAGAATTCATTAGAGAACTCCCAGAGTTCTACTAGCTGGCCATTTCCTATCACTATACTCTTTAAGGCAAATGCTGAGCCATTGACTCCTGGACCAAATGCCAGACCATCCACTAATGTAGAAGAATCTGCCCATTGCTATGAATTCTTTAAACAAAGAACTTGATGCATGACAATGTTCTTTCTTAAAAGTAATAACTCTCTTATTTAAATAAGGTTCTTGGAATAATTACTTTGGTCTCAACAAATTTCTAAGGAGAAAAAAAATAATTCCCAGACTCTCAGGGGGTAGGATTGTGCTAAACTCCATGTGTTAAGATTAAAATCTAAACACTTGAGGGCCTAGCAAGAGAAGTCTGGGAGACTTGTGAGGTTAAACAGAGGATCCAGGCTCTGAACTGAGACAGGAAGCTTATTAGATTTGCAGCTAACATGGCTGAGGCTGGCCTTGAACAGGTTGACAATGTGTACTTGTGATCGCAATCTTAAAAGATGTTGTCGACTGAAAGGCTTTGTCCCTACCAATGAACAGTTGTCTTCTGCTGCTTTGATATCTGGGGTCTCTTTAATGGCTTCCAATCTTAATCTTTTTTTTTCCTCCCAGCTTTTAATATTTTCTCAAAAGCTAATCTTAATCGAACTTCTTAATCAGTCTGGCTTCTCTTCTTTGAAATTACTTCCCTTTGACAATATCTTAATAGTAACTAAGGCATCCATGCAGAAAATTAGAAATACATTGCCTGCTCACTTCCCAACCTCTCCCCTTCCCGGAAGCTGAATGGCTAGTGGGTACTGTTGGCTCCAAGTATTGAGAGAATCTGGGGAGGGGGGTGAACCTTTAAGAAAAGAAAACATTTTATTATAAAAATTACATATTTATAAGATGATTTCTTTGTTGCTTTGTATGTCCCTCCCCCATGGTATAACCCCT
>NW_012275850.1:0-1674 GCF_000151885.1 Dipodomys ordii
ATGCCCAAAAGTGGGATTGCTGGGTCATAGGGGAGCTCTATGTGGAGTCTTTTGAGGAACCTCCATACTGCTTTCCAAAGTGATAGAACAAGTTTACACTTCACCAACAATGCAGGAGGGTTCCCTTTTGGCAACATCCCCTCCAGCATCTGTTGTTATTAGATTTCTTGATTATTGCCATTCTAACTGGGGTGAGGTAGAATCTCAATGTTTTGATTTGCATTTATTTTATGTCTATTGGCTATTCTTATTTCCTCTTCAGAGAAGTCTCTTTAAGTCTTTAGCCCACTTATTTATTGGGCAGTTGTTTCTTTGAGGATTTGATTTTTTTGAGTTCTAAGTATATTTTAGATATTTGACCCTTGTCTGTTGTATAGCTAGTAAAGATCTTCTCCCAATCCGTGGGCTTTCTATTGATTTTGCTAGCTATGTCCTTTGACATGCAGAAGCTCTGAAGCTTCATGCAATCCCATTTGTCCAACCTTTCTTTGATTTGTTGTGTTTATGGGTCTCTATTAAGAAAATTTCGGCCTGTGCCAAGGACACCTAGGGTGTCTCCTATTCCTTTATGTAATGTTTTCAGGGTGTCTGCTTTGACTTCAAGGTCTTTGATCCATTTGGAGTTGATTCTGGTGCAGGGTGATATATAAGGATCTAGCTTTAGTTTTCTACAGGTGTTTATCCACTTTTGCCAGCACCATTTACTGAAGAGGCTGTCTTTCTTCCATTCAATTTTTTAAGCTCACTTATTGAAGATTTGATGGCTATAGGTCCGTGGGTTCATTTCTGGGTCTTCATTCCTATTCCATTGATCTTCAGGTCTGTTCTTGTGCCAGTACCAAGCTGTTTTGATTACTATAGCCTTGCAGTAGAGTTGATGTCTGGTATTGATATTCCTCCAGCACTGTTCTTTCTGCTAAGGATTATGTTTGTTATTTGGGGTCTTTTATTGTTTCATATGAATTTTTGGATTGCCTCTTCTATTTCATTGAAGAATGAAATTGGGATATTGATGGGCATCACACTGAATTTGTAGATAGCCTTTGGCAGCATTGCCTATCTAGGAGCATGGGAGGTTTTTCCACTTCCTTAATTCTGCTTTAATTTCCTTTTTCAGGTTTTTAAACTTTTCATTATAGAGGTCCTTCACTTCTTTAGTTAATTCATAACTATTTTATTTTTTGTGGGGCTATTACAAAAGAAGCTGATTTCCTGATTTCAGCCACACTCTTCTCATTGTTGGTATACAGAAAAGCCATTGATTTTTGAGGGTTAATTTTATACCGTGCAACTTTGCCAAAGTTTCAGATCAGCTCGAGTAACTTGGAAGTGGAGTCCATGGGGTGCTTTAAATACAAGATCATGTCATCTGCAAAGAGGGAAAGTTTTACTTCATCTTTCTTGAGATGTTGGGGATGAAACTCACAACTCTGAATATTCCAGACAAGTGCCTTACCACTCGGCTATATCCCTAATTCAATGTCTAGGTACACTTGTATTGGGAACTTATTTACCAATATGGGCAGCTAGTTAAGTGGGTAGATAAAATATATTTATACTTGTTCTTACATCGTCATGTTTACTGGTTTTGATTTATGCTACCACTTCTCTCTACTTTATGTGTGAATGTATGTGTGTGTGTGTGTGTGTGTGTGTGTGTGTGTGTGTGTGTGT